>NW_013653937.1:0-1644 GCF_000499385.1 Eimeria necatrix
TACAGGTTCGTAGAGTCCTGGGAGCTATCTGATGAACTGAAGCAATCCTCAACGAATGCGCTAGAAGCTGTATGACGGGAAAAACATATCGAGTACGGTTCATGAGATAAGAGCCACCAACCAATTATCAACCAAGAGAAGCGGTACCCTGATGTGTCCCGAGGGGAATGGAAAGTCACCGTATTCAATGGCAGACGTATTGCTAACGTTGCAGCATTCTCAGTAGCCAGCTAAGGCAAATGCAGCGCATGGGATTTCGAGAAGAAGATGCAGCGTCTGAGACCTTGATACACCATTCATCCCGAGCTTGTCCGACGAAACACTCAAAATGCCTGCCCAAAGCGACGCTTTGGAATACAAGGAAACGCCTTCACTCATTGTCTTGAAGGTATCATCACGCAAACGCTCAGAAGGGAAAAAAGAGGGAAATGTACCTTCTGTATTTTGGAAAGGGTCCTGACGCTTTGGAATACAAGGAAACGCCTTCACTCATTGTCTTGAAGGTATCATCACGCAAACGCTCAGAAGGGAAAAAAGAGGGAAATGTACCTTCTGTATTTTGGAAAGGGTCCTCCATCCCGAGTATTTTGCGATTCTCAGCACCTACGGCTATAGCTCTTTTGACGCACACTTAAGGGTTGGTGCAGCGGAGTGCTGGAACACTGTTCTTCTGGGGTTCATTCAGGCTGGAGAAATGCAGCAAATCTTCTGACTGGCCAAGGCACAATGATCATGCCAAGATGCTTCTTAAGTTGGCGGAGCCCACAACATCCCTCCAAATTAGTGCGCCAATCTCAAGGGATGCAAACAGTGGGACCATATAATCGCGCCTGTGTTTGTATTAGAACAAAATGCTCGTCACAACGCTTCTCGTGTGTGCATGTTGAAAGCCTCTCACATACACCTAAGTAGGGGCTTCATTGGTAGCACAAAGTGCAATTTTGCGCTCAACATTCCTCGGTGTCATCACCTGGGTGCGTGGCATTGGAGGCTAAATTCGAATTTCCTCGAGATAGACATTTTGGAGCCGATCGGATAATCAAAGTCCTTCCTGGCGATACCTGTAGCACAGCGTACGAAACGCGAAGCTGTGGTTTTGACAGTTTGTGACAATATGACTAGCTCGGGTACAAACAAAGATATAAATGCATGCGAAGCCGGCACTGGTTGCTGTCCAGTAAAGCCGACTCTCCACTGTAGATGCATGGTTTACAAATCGGCTTAATGTTCGTTTCGAGACTCGCTAATGCGCATTTCATGGCAAGGACTGATAGACTGGTTAGGGAAAGTAAGATCACGTTATTCTAGCTGTCAAACTGATACAACCACAGAAATGGGCCATCATGCAAGTCCATAAAGGCGATCTACGTGTGGAAGAAACCAGATGTACATGCCTGCCGACGAGAAAAAGACTCAGATTTTACAGGTTCGTAGAGTCCTGGGAGTTTTCTGATGTACTGAAGCGATCCTCAACGAATGCGCTAGAAGCTGTATGACGGGAAAAACATATCGAGTACGGTCCATAAGAGCCACCAACCAGCTATGAGACAAGAGAAGCGGTACCCTGATGTGTCCCGAGGGGAATGGAAAGTCACCGTATTCAGTGACAGATGTATTGCTACGCTTGCAGCCTTCTCAGTAGCC
>NW_013653938.1:0-1600 GCF_000499385.1 Eimeria necatrix
GTTAAGTTGTGCTTTGTAACGAACTTCCTAAGCATGAAACAACGCTGGGTAACAGATCACTGCTGCTGCACTGCACTTAAGCAACAATCCTAGTGGACGTACGTCATCTGTTGAATCCTTCAAACCTTCACAAGGACAAGACAGACAATCCGCAAAAAAAAAGATTTGGGGTAATAAGGTACCCACAAATATGTCTTGTTTGCCCATCACTCTCTCTCACAGCACACTGAGCTGCAGCTGTTTTCTGCATACTGAGGGAACAAAAGAACGTGCAGACAGTAGCCTGCAGGCGATACAGAGTCCTCAACCCTATAGTAAGCAAAACGTAATAAATTCACAAAGTTTCCTCGTTTTACAAGTTAGAGCAGCAACAAAACATCACTTTCATTAACACGTTATCTCGATAAGCAGCGCATCTACAATGCAGCAGATTTTAAATGACGGGGAACCAATCTTACTAAAGTATATCACAGGTCATACGTCTTGTAACATGCGTCCCTCTTTCTAATTTTGGATAATTCCATACAAAGTTCCCCAGGTGCAAAAATATGCGGAAGGCAGAACATGAGTGGCAGCATGCCGCCATCAGTTTGAGGCGTCCCTCCAGGACGACCACGAAAAATAGCTGAACCTATCTGATTACAAGCCTCTAGGCTAAGCCTCAAACTTTCATGCATTGTATTGCACAGAGCAAGCCATCTGCGAGCAGAGACTAAATACGAACAAAACCAAAGTACAGGATAGGCAGTACCCTGAAACAGCCGATATTGAAACGTTGTGAGCTGAGTTCGTAATGTGGAAACTAAGCTGTCTTCGAACTCACGAACTGAACCTGAAAGCATTTTCAGATTCAACCACCCACAAAAATCAATAAGACAGAGCCAGAGCTGGCGGCCCGGCAGGCGGGAAACACGAAGAACTAGCTTATACCAGCAACATACGATCTTGAAGCAGATAATTCCCATGAGCATACAACTACGAAGCATCCATCAGTTACAAAGTACTATTGTCTGCGTGCAAGTTGAAGTGCACTATTCGAATAGTATGCATCGCTTTTTAACCTGCTGGTGTAATTACCTGACAGCATCATACCACGTTTGGGAATATGCCACTGCGGGTATACCTGATGTACGTCTATTTCAAGGCCTTGTGAATTGACGAAATCGCCATTCGCAAAGATATATAATAGCTCTGTTTTTTCGTAACAGACCTCAACCAGAAGCAATGATGAAGTAATATATCATTCACGAATACCATGCCATAAAAATTTGCGAAAGCAAATTCGGTAACCCAAAGACACTACCGTTAAACAGATAGGACCGCTCCAGAGGGCGTCGTCTGGGACCGTGTAGTACTCATTGACATGCAATCTCCTCATTTTCCAGAAGAAACGCTCTCGCACAGCGGACGGTATTTCCTGCGATCCGTAAGGCTCACCCACTAGTAACATAACAGAGTAGTCTTTTTATCGACACATCCTAAGCAAAAGGAATTTGCAGATAGTGCCGCCTTTGTCTAAGGCACTGCAGTCTGGAACTGTTTTATGCTTTTGGACTCAAGTAACTATTTCAAGTAACAGCAAATAATTATTTCAAGCAAT
>NW_013653939.1:0-1862 GCF_000499385.1 Eimeria necatrix
CGCAAAACCACTCTGGAGCTCGTACCCTATACCATTATCTCGGAAATCCAACGCGCGTCGACCGTCTATGAAGCTCCCTTTGATCCTCACTCGTCCCCCCAATCTACCTGGCTGTTTGATCCTATTTGGTTTACAGGGCAAATGCGGTCTCGATTATGCGGCGTTGAAAGGTGCCTGCCTGTGTAGACGTTGTGTCAGTTACGTTCCAGGCATTGACTGTCAGACTACTCGGCTTCTGCTGTTGCGGTGTCAGATGGAGTGCTCTAGTTTTGCGGATCAGGACTTGTGCTACAAACCGCGGGCGGCGCAGCTTGTCAAGCAGTCTGACGCTTACTGGCTTCTTCGTGGTCTGCGCTAGCGGAAGTGTGTGCTTAGTGTGGATTCGAAGCATGCATGAAAATCGGTGACTGTCAATGTGCTGGTTGGATCACATTAGGTCACTGGTGTTTGGTTATGTTGCGTGAGATAGCAAACCGGCCCAGCACTTTCTGAGTCTTTGCAGTCCACCTGCGTCAGCCCGTACGTCTTCCTGAGTGCATGCCGTTCACTTGTCGTGGCAGAAACATTGGACGCGTGTGCAGCCTAAACTGTGAACGATTTTCGTTTTAAGGTTATTTCAAGTATAACTTTCTCATGAAGCACCACTTGTGCTGCAGGCAGTGCATCGGGCTATTTACTAGCCTGACGCTCCCCCGCTGCATCCTGTTTTCTTCAAGGCAAGTCGTTTGTTGTGTAAAGGTGAACCGTGCTTGTGAGTAGTGGTGACTCTCGCTGGACTGGTCAAAGTGTGGCACTGGTCCTTGCCTTGTTGCGTGAGAAAACAGTCAGCCCAGGATGTTTAAGTAGCTCGCAAATCACCTGCACTGCTTGACGTGCATTCCGTCGCCATCACGTCGTTGACAAACGTTTTTTCATAGACAAAACTACCTAGCCGCTGCGCATCATGCCAATTGATGTGGGTCTTGACAGCAGCTGGCATAGCGGAATGTGAGCTGTGGGACGCGCAACGCTGAGGACATCAAACCTCGGCGTATGTTATGACGCCTCAGTCGTTGATTGCCGAAACGCTCCTTCCGCTTTGTTTATATATGAGATGTAGCATGCCGTTTATAGCGAACAGTGATCTTAGTGTGGCTGCTGCGTTGGGAAGGCTAATGAGACTGAAGGCCTTCCTGTTTCACACGGTCCTGGTCGGGTCATCCTGCGCGGGTTGGAAAGTCGAGGAATCATGCATTGGTGACGCACTAATTTGTTAAAAGGCATGCGGACGAGCAGTCGCCGGTCTTTTGCAACACAAACACGATCAGATTGCTTTACGCCGCCGTCGCTGTATTGCGCCTGGCTCTATGCACTGAGACGTCGTACCCAGTTATGTAGAGGGCCGCCATGGCGCCTTCGGAATTGGCCAACCGGTCGACGCATTTTGGCCTGCAGCAGGCAGGTGCTTGTACCTGTCGGCTGGTGAAAGATGATTAGAGTCGTTGGGTGGCATTCACGTTGCACTGGTTGACAACAGTGAACGGGATGCTCAGCGCGGGTTCTTTCGCTGCCTTTTTCCTGCGCGTATTGCTTTGCCGCTTTGGAATTGTGGCTGCGGTTGGGCAGCTCAGGCTTTTTTCTACGCCTTGCACGACATCTGGACCGGACACGAATCAACTGTAGATCAGCAGGCGCTTCACGAGTGCGATTTGCCTTGAAAGGGAAGGAAACAGCGCGTTGGAAAGTGTCTGAGTAGCGTTTCCAACGCGCTGCGATTGCACCTGCTTACGTGAGGTGGTTATTTGGGAGTGCTAGGCATCGCCTCTTTGCAGCGCCGCAAAACATAATTTGGCATTGTCGATTCGCAGTGGAAATGAGGAAAA
>NW_013653940.1:0-1356 GCF_000499385.1 Eimeria necatrix
TAGGGTTTAGGGTTTAGGGTTTAGGGTTTAGGGTTTAGGGTTTGCGCGCAGGGTCGTACCAGGTGCCGCGGAAGCTGCCGGTGCTGCAGCAGCTGCAGCCGCCGCTGAACGAGCAGCTCTTTGTCGCTTATTTAGGGTTTGGGTTTTTCTCTTTTTGTTTTTTTTCTCTTTTTCTTTTGCCCTTCAACAAAACCCTAATGGCCAGTCCGCTGGTGGGGACTCACTTCGTTTTCACTTGGTGGGGCGCGCTTTCAGGTAAACCCTAAACCCTAAACCCTAAACCCTAAACCCTAAACCCTAAGCCCTAGGTTCTTGGCTCTGGGCCGCGCCAAACCCTAAACCCTAAACCCTAAGCCCTAAACCCTAAGCCCTAGGCTCTTGGCTCTGGGCCGCGTCAAACCCTAAACCCTAAACCCTAGGTTCTCGGCTCTGGGCCGCGCCAAACCCTAAACCCTAAGCGCTTGGCTCTGGGCCCGGAGGCTTCCGGGCGCCGCAGCAGGCCTTCTAAACCCTAAACCCTAAACCGTGGTTTTGAGGTTTCGAGGCGTCTCAGGAAACCTTCTAAACCCTAAACCCTAAACCCTTCCTCTAGGCCCTACGGCTTATGCCTTAGGGTTTGGAAGTGCTCCCAAATTGATTAATTTATTATCCCCATTAATTTAATGTGTGCTGCCTTGCTTTGCTGCTGCTGCTGCTTTGCTGCTGCTGCTGTGCTGCTGCTGCGTTGCTGCTGCCGCTGCATCGCTGCTCCCGCTGCTCCTACTTCTCCCGCTGCTGCTGCTGCTTTGCTGCTTTCCCCCCCCCGCTGCTGCTGCTGCTCCGCCGCTGCCGCTCCCCCTGCCGCCGCCCCCGCTGCTGCTGCTGCTGCTGCTGCTGCTGCTGCTGCTGCTGCTGCTGCTGCTGCTGCTGCTGCTGCTGCAGCTGGGCGCTGGTGCTGCTGGCGCTGAGCTTCGGGTTTGTGGCGATTCGGGAGTTGGGGATTGCTTTGCATGCAGCTTGTTCGATGGGAGCTGCTGCAGTGACTTCTTTCATTTGGGGAGTTTATATAAATAACGACAAAGTGGTTTTGATGGCCCTCGATGCTGCTGCTGTTGCTCTCATTGTCCTCGGAGGCGCAGCAGCAGCACTCCTCAACGAACTCGCTGCTGCTGCTTCCCGCCTCCGCCAGGCGCTCTGGCACGGTCAGCTGCTGCTGCTCCTGCTCTTGCTCCTGCTGCTGCTGCTGCTGCTGCTGCTGCTGCTGGGGCTGCGGGTGGTGCTGCTGCTGCTGCTGCTGGGGCTGCGGGTGGTGCTGCTGCTGTTGTTGCTGCTGCGGCCGCTGCTGGGGGTGGGGGTGCTGCTGCTGCTGCTGGGGGT
>NW_013653941.1:0-1414 GCF_000499385.1 Eimeria necatrix
CGGGCACAGATGAGTTTCGACGGTCTGCACCTTGCCTTGTTCGAATAGACTGGAGCAGGGCCTGAGCACAAAAGCATCAAGGGTCTGCACCCAAGGGCTTCGTCTTGTGCCACGACCGACTCTCTCTGCACGCGCACTGCGCGTGACGCTCGGCTGCGTGCCGCCCTACTGTACTTCAAAGCACCTGGTAGGGTTCGTGCCTCCGCGAACGGCGACAGACGCCATCTCCACGAACCAAAACGCACAAAACTGCTGCGTATGAGGAGGGTGTAGTTTTTGTAGGTTTCAGCACTTCAGAATAATCAGAGTGCGACGCGAAGAGCTATCGATTGCGCTTTGTACAACGGTACACATTATTGAGGCCCTATAGATCCCGTGCTGCAAGTTGCCGGGAAAAACTTCAATGTGATTTTCTTTTTGCGTTCTTCTGAAAAGTATGCTCTACAACAAGTCGTGATTTCCCACACATCTTCTGAATAAACATGCGCAGACAAAACGTAAGCTCAACGCACATGCTCTAAATTACCTATGACCCTGTCACGTTGAAAAAACCAAAACAAACTTTGCTTCAAGCTAAGCTTGCTTTGCAAGCATGCAGTGAATGCCGACTCCCTTACGCAGGCGGTGAGAAATGTGTCTTGAGCCTGGGGGAGCACCATATGTTGTGTTTCTCCTTTGCTCCACGTACGTCTGTTGACCCCAGGCACTGTCATGCGCCCAGGCTCAATTCGGGGATTTTTTTGGAGATACGTTACGCAGTTGCAGCTTACTGGCTTTTTCTGAGATAACACTTTAAGGTGCCTCGATGTTGTTAACACAGTAGCAAGAAAACGCTTTTGCGTTGTTGCGTTCCCGTGCGGGCTTGGCCCAGTCCAATGCTGTTATGTTGCCATCTAGAAAATCATGTACTGAATTTGTCGTGTGTTTCGTAGAGGTATACCTCACGTTTTATGACGAGCGCAAAGCACTCATGTTAAATGCGAATTCGTCCTTTGCTCCCCAGACACTAAGCAGAAAACCAGGTCTAACTCCTTTATATTTAATTTCACATTCACGCAACTTTAACTGTGGGAATGATGTACTCCACACGTCAACGCGTTCACCATGCGGAATCAACGCGGGCAGTTCATGTATCACAACATGTGGGGCTAGCGTTACGAGCGCGAAGTAGTTATCGCAGATTTTTACAAAGGAACTTAACACGCAGCGAATGCGTGTCGTCGCGTTTATTTAGGCGGTATACTACACAGAGGGCATTTGGTATATTTTTGTGCCTAGGACTGCTTAAAAGTTTAACCTTCAAAAACACTGCCATTCGTCTCACCTAGTAGCACATGTAGTTGTTTTCAGTCAAATTATGATTGGGGCTCCGGAGAAGGCGGAGAAGTATGAGCAAACGTTATATAAAATGATG
>NW_013653942.1:0-2120 GCF_000499385.1 Eimeria necatrix
CACCAAAACCACACCCCTGCCACGTGCCGCTGCACAAACACATAGGAACACAAACAAAACAATACCTCAGAAGTACTTCAAAGAGCCCATGAAGCTCCGCTCTCCAGATATTTCAAACATCAAACTCTACCGCTACGCGTGATGCCACGCAACACGCAGACCAACACCCCAAGTCTTCCCAGAAACATCACGCGCAGCGCGACACAATAACACTCAGCGCTCTCCGCACTTCTTTTCCACCTACTGTGCACTCCAACCTACCACCACCGACATCCCAGCAGCAGCTTCGCGATATACACTGTGTTCTGCGAGCCACATTTGTGTGCGCAAAATATGTCTAAGCAACGTACAAACAAGCTACCAAACAGTTTCCCGGCGCGATTCACTGCGGCCTTTGGTATGTTGCTTGAGGAGTTCAAGAGTGAAACACATACGTTTGTGCTTGGCTCTTGCACAGTCGGCAAATATACGTATGGTGGAGGCCAAGTGAAGTAGCGATGACGACCATATCAATCTGAAGCACATAGCAGCAAACCAGCCCCCATAACGCTCTGGAGTCCAACCCACTGTCTGCGCATTCCAATCAGCACGCACGCTCAAGCAGGTTCTCACCATACGCAAAGCACACGAAGCTGCAATATTCCTCTCTGATCTCTGGTAATGTGAGACAGTTCCGCAAAGCCGCGAAAACCAGCACACTAACAGCGTCAAGCCACAGTTCTCTTCCTGAGTCAACACTAGCCGCAGCAAACAACCGCTGCAAAAGTGCACTGCTATGCTTCAACTGTAGAAAAAATCGCCACGCACTGACTAAAAACGTTCGCGCACCTGCAACGTGCTCCGTGAGCAGTTAAATGATGGCACTCGTCACACACCCTAGACACACAACACATCGTGCATTGCGCGCTCAAACCCTTGCCCTAGCCAACAGCTCCTGCCGCGGCATAGAACGTGTAATCATTAGTTACAGGCACTAAATACAGAACGGTCCATTGCTGCAAGTAGCAAACACTTTACTGACGCCTCTGCTGGAAGACGCTGCAGTTCGTCGGGCGCGCTCCTAGTCTCCTGATTCTCTCTAGCCATTCTCAAGCGCAGTCGTCACGTTGGTGTGTAGGTGACCACGTTCCCCCAGTTCCTGGCCACTAGCGCTGCTAACGAGCGTCCAACTGCGCAAAACACAGCAACTAACGTCGTCCAGTAGCGAGTCGTCGTCCAGCAGCGGAGTCGCCGGCTAGTCCGCACCAGACCCCACACTCGAGCGACGCCGAAAAGCGAAACCAGCACGTAGGGCGATCCTCAACGTATCTGCGTAGCCACAGCATGACTGCCACGAGGTTGTATCTGCAGCTGCCAGCCACAAACGCTGCTGCGAAGCCGTCAAGTGACAACTCTGTCTCGTGCAGACGTGCCTTCACTGCGCGACGTCAGACGTCGTGGTGTCCACGCAACCTACTCCCATCATGGTCGAGTGGTGGTGTCGGTGTACTAGACGAACTCCGACGAAACCATGCCACAAGCATAGACAGTCAGACAAAATTAGACGCCGACTCTGCTTCAGCATCCCAGTTGTTTGGGTGTCTTCGTCGACACGCGGCCCGATTCGTCACACGCCTGCGCGTTCGTCCGCACATTCTGCTTTCCCGTTTCACCAATGACGTCCCGGCCTGTTGTAGTCTACCGCAAAAACATGCAACACGAACTGTTCCCTTCCTCCAAGCCTGTCACCTCGAATTGAACGGGTGTCACTGGGCCGCTCCAATTAAAGCGTTCAGGTCGCAAGCGTCCTGACGCTTAGTTTCTTTTTGCATCCAGCACAACACCTGACCTACGCGCCTCTGCAGCTCAGCGGTGGCTCAGCAGCACTGATTCACGCGCAGCCTGTGGCCCTTGACAAAAACAGCCCGGCGAAAATCTACAGTGCCGCGTCATCACCAACACCAAAACCACACCCCTGCCACGTGCCGCTGCACAAACACATAGAAACGCAAACAAAACAATACCTCAGAAGTACTTCAAAGAGCCCATGAAGCTCCGCTCTCCAGATATTTCAAACATCAAACTCTACCGCTACGCGAGACGCCACACAACACGCAGACCAACACCCCAAGTCTTCCCAG
>NW_013653943.1:0-1055 GCF_000499385.1 Eimeria necatrix
GAGCAGCAGGAGGCCGGCAGCAGGAGCTGCTGCGGGGACGCAGCAACAGCAGCAGCAGCAGCACAAGGGCAAGAAGCAAGCTGCTGCTGCAGCAGTCCGAGAAGCCGCTGCTGCTGCTGCTGCTGCTGCTGCTGCTGCTGCAGCTGCTGCACAAATTCAAATGCTACGCAACCCCAAGCTACGCAGAGACAGAACCACAGAGACAGACTCGCCAGCCAAGCCGCAGCAACTACTGCAGCACGAGAACCCCCAGAGCACCTAAGCTAACCCGCAGCAGCAAGAAGCAGCCCTATTCGCGCTTTTCTTTTTTGTTCTCAGCAAACGCAACAACAAACGCGCCCAGAAAACCTCATAGCTGCTGCTGCAGCCGCAGCAGCAGCCCTGCTGCTGCTCCTAGAGGGGTGTGCTGCTGCTGCTGCTGCTGCTGCTGCTGCTGCAGCCACACCGACGCCGGCTGAGCCCGCTCTACACCGCCCGCCCCGCAACCTCCGGCCCTCTTTCGCCCCTTTTTTTATTCCTTTTCCAAACTCCTCTTTACTTTTTATTCTTATTTTCCTTTATTTCACAAACGCCTCTCTTTTTCAAACTCTAAACCCCCCGCGCGAGCCCCCCAGCCGCCCGCCCGCCTGCTTTCGCCGTACACAGAGAGCCCAGAGCAACCGCCTCAACCACCCCCGCAAAACGCCTCTAAACTCCCCTTTTTTTCCCCTCTTTTCCACAAATTCCCTTTCTTTTTCTTTTTAACTCCATTTCCCCCAAAAAAATCCCACTTTTCCCTCTAACTTCCCCCTATCTTCAACTCCCAAATCCACCCACGCCCCGCGCCGCAGCAGCCCCGCAGTACTAGTGACCTATTGCGGGGTGTACGTACACGTACGCACATCACAGCTTACGCCCTGCTGCTGCTGCTGCTGCAGCAGCAGCAGCAGCAGCAGCAGCAGCTATTTACTCTCTTATTCCCTTTTAATTTACCTTCTTCTCTGCTTTCACAGACCCTTAGTCCCACGCGTGCAAACCCCGCACAACACCCTCCTCTCCTGCCGAGCTGCGCAGCA
>NW_013653944.1:0-1135 GCF_000499385.1 Eimeria necatrix
GATGCACAGTCTTTCCACCCTAGAGTTATGGCTGCAGAACAGCTTGAATGGCGTGAGAACGCATATTCTATTAATGGGCTGGCGCAATATAATTATAGAGTGGTATGTCTAAGACTCTGAAGCGATACAGCTCGTGAGCGTCGGAGAATTCTGCGTCAGATCGATACAGAACACGTTACCAGATGCTTGCCATTGGGGGTCCAGTCGTACGCATGCCCAAACAAGGCAGGCCAAATAAGGCAGTTTATTTCTTTCACTAATCCGTTTACAGTAGTAGAGAGGCAGAAACAAACATGTGAAAGGTTCTTCAGAACACAAAAGAACCCAAGGCAAGTTGGTTTGGTGCATTCTTCGTTTCGCAATGCAATGATTTGCTATGAGTGAATCTGGTTGCGAGTACAGCTCGTAAGCCAAATATGTCGAAAATTCAATTGTTGACCGAATGTTTCGATTTGAAAATTAAATCTTTTCAATTTACTTTTAACTTTTCATCTTGAATACTTTTTAAAGCCTTAGCGTATGATGTAGGCTGTTCCAAGTTAAAGGGGATTTTTAATAAGACTTGAATTTAAATAATCCCCCAAATTCACTACTCTAGCGGGCGAATCCCGGGATTTTCTCTCTTATATAGAACCGGGACGTTCCTGAGAATCTCATGGAAATCGGCGTTGATGAACCTGTGTTTGGTGAGTGTCCGCATTTCCTGAGTGGAATGCGGGTCGCTAGCTCTTGGCAAGGTTTCTCGACTGCAGGGCGTAGGTCACACGTGTGGGCGTTTGTTCTGAATAGACTTGCTCACTGTATATCCAGTGCTAATATACAATTTTGCTGTCACGCTAGTAAGCACGGATATTGTGACAACTGCGCAGCAAAAGGTGTATTAAAGGAAACAGTCTTCGCATAAGGGTTGGGGCAAAAGAGCTACGATTATCACAGGCAAGGCTTTCATCTTGCAGGTAGTGGGTCAATACAGTGTACATGTTATCATTTGGGCGTAGATCTCACCAACTCAGGTGCCAGGCGTGTTCCGTGAAGGCATGCATTGCTCTAAGTTTAAGGTCCACTGGTCGCACTCCTCAGGGGATTCCCTTTATCACTGGACAGGATGTGAGTACACGACGCAAACTTAATGCGT
>NW_013653945.1:0-2045 GCF_000499385.1 Eimeria necatrix
GTAAATTGTGTTGGCCAACGTTGAACAAACGCAACAGTTTTGGTAAACGTAAAGATTGTAAGAGCGATCTCGCACGTCTTTAATGCGGTTAGTTTCCCGCGAGCATTCCATCTACACGTGTGGAAAGCAACACACTGATCACGAGAAGACGGAGCCGACAGTTCGTCAAGTTCGTTCCGCTGGCTCGATGCTTCACCCACCCAGTATGGTCATCGGAGACGTGAAATTGTGGCGCAGCAAGATTGGTTCAATTTAAGCCAATGAAACACGGCGCTGGCCTTTGTATAAAAACTGTCACCTTGCATATGGATAAAAGGTTAACTGCGTCTTTTGGAGCTTATCGCGCAAGCTGCAATGCATGCATGTAAACAGTGTGCTTACCAGTTTGGTCTAAGGGCATCGGAGACGTGAAATTGTGGCGCAGCGAGATTGGTTCAATTTAAGCCAATAAAACACGGCGCTGGCCTTTGTATAAAAACTGTCACCTTGCATATGGATGGAAAACCTGAAATGCGTATCCTGGAGCTTACCGCGCAAGCTGCAATGCGTGCATGTAAACAGTGTGCTTACCGACGTCGAACGACGCATCGTATAGGATGCCGCGTTGAGGATGAGCAGCGTAGGCAAACGTGACGTGGAGAATTCGACATTCTGGCTGCGTCGTTTTGGTGCTGGATCTTCACTTCAATCTCCACACGAAACTATTGAGAGTGTGTGCTGTCTCCAGCGTGTTTCTCAGGCGATGACTTATGCGGGACAGACTAGACATTGTGGAGAATGAAAAGCGCTGCACGTGCATTGCGCATTGTGAATCGACGGCGTTGTGAGTCGACGGCGTTTTGCACTAGGCGGGTATGCACCAGGTCAGCAGACGCGAATGTTCTTGCGTGTTTTGGGTCGAAATTGATATCACATTAGTTTGTGAATGAACCAAACGCAACGGGATAAGCGCAAATGCCGCAAAGCGTGACCCGGCGCTGCAGCATAGCCATTACGTGCATTCCTAGCAGCTATCAGCATCCCATGCGATGATCAATCACACGAACGGCGTCTGAGCTGCTGCTTAGCTCAGTAAAGCCTTCCTGGCGTGAACGCGAGAATCGTCGTGCTTGCAGCACACATCTTTACATTAAACAGTGTTGCGCAGCATATAATTAATGGAGGATTTTTTTAAATGTCAAGGCCGTAAGCAGCAGCTCAAACACCCTTCGTGTGAATAATTATGCGTCTTTGCTCGTCTACATGCACGTTGTCCAAAACAATGTTCGTGAATTTTTACCATGTGAACAGACCGTAGACTGCGCATCACGTTCGCTTCCCCAGCCCCTTGCTTCCCGCAGTGAGCTCTACGGAGAGCTGAGCCGTGAAACTATGTGCAACACTACATTGGCCGCTACCAAAAAATGACCATCTTCGCACGCGCACGAAGGCGCCGAACTGAAGCGTTCACATGCATATCATCGTGTATCCTGCAATGCATGCGTGTAGGCAGCTTGCTAACAACGTTCAACGACGCATCGACTGGGGCATCTCAATGCTGCTGAGCTGTGTAGGCGAGCGTGGCGTGGTGGATTCGACATTCCGGCTGCGTCGTTTTGGTGCTGGATCTTCACTTCAATCTCCACACGAAACTGTTGAGAGTGTGTGCTGTCTCCAGCGTGTTTCTCAGGCGATGTCTTATGCGAGACAGACTAGACATTGTGGAGAATGAAAAGCGCTGCACGTGCATTGCGCCTTGTGAATCGACGGCGTTTTGCACTAGGCGGGTATGCACCAGGTCAGCAGACGCAAGTGTTCTTGCGTGTTTTGGGTCGAAACGAATATCACATTATGTCAGCGGTATTAGCTAGAGGGAGGCACAAGCGTCTGCGGCTCTCCGACGAGAACCTGGACGAATTGATTGAGGGGTGGGTGGCTTTGTTTGTGCGAATGTGGAATGCTGTTAGCTGCTAGGAACGCACACGAAGAGTATGCTGCAGCGCCTCGTCACTCTTGCGACATTCGTGTAACGCTTGCTGCCTGTTCTTTGTTAATCAAAATAAGCT
>NW_013653946.1:0-2038 GCF_000499385.1 Eimeria necatrix
TTTATCTCTGTGCTTCCTCGCACCACTGGAGTCATCCGTTCTTGTGAGGACTTGCGGGTGAGCGGGAAGAGGACGTCTGCCAGTTTGGGTGTTTGCTGAGCACTAGCGCGATTAGACGTAATATCGTGTGTAGCGTGGAGGTGCATATGTGGCTGAGGAGAGGTGCGATTTCGCAGCTAGTGAAGAAGCAGGATGCTCTGCTGCTGCGTGACGCTTCAGTGGATCCCTTGAAAAGGCCTTGATCATCAGAGTGCTTTCTGTATTTTGAGTTGCATGAAGAGGAGAAGGGCTTCACAGTATGTCAGCATTAGAGGCCGTGCCGCTGAGGTCACCTGTTCCGCAGCAGATGGAGGGAACCTGAGTGTTGACGCCGGCGCAGTTATGTGCATTCACCGGAGCAATTTGAGCTGTGAAGGATATGCATGAGAGGGCGGTGTGTGTTGATCGCTTCGTGAGGAACCTGTTTTTTGCGAAATGTTGAGTTGGTTGATTTGGTAGGGTGTTGTTGGGGCAGCGGGTATGTTCTGTGCGGGCTATGTATAGACGGATGAGGGATTGCCGGAGGGCGTTTAAAGGGGACAACGCTGGATATAAGTAGAGACTTCAAATTAAGGAATACAATTCATGGAAGTTCAGCGCAGCATACTGTGGGGCAGATTCGAGGAAGCAGAACGGCTGTCTGTGCTCGCAATATGTATGGTGTGGGAGATGGAGATGCCGCGAGCTATCATGATTGCAGGGATTGGCGTGTCATGCTTGTTAGTGTGGAGCGATTCGAATCGCTTTCGTGTGCAGAGAGTCCGTGAAGCTGAAATGCAGTTGTTCGCTAGATATAATTTTGGGTTGTTGCGTTTTTCTGTCGGTTCGCTCTTCGTATTTTTTTGGATTCGGTTGGCGTCCCAGAGACGCAGCAGTGGTTGTGACTGTGGCTGGAGTCTGAACTGGCAGCAGCTGTGGATGCGTGCGAGTCGGTTGGCTGAAGTGGCAGCAGCTGTGGTTGGTTGCGAGTCGGCTGGGTGGGACATATGTAGGGATCCGCACAAAGCAGGCAGGAAGCGCTGCGTGCCTGCGTGGTTGGCCATCGTTGTGAAGATGACATTTCCTGGGAGGTATTTGCTGGGTGCAAAACACACCTGCATTGAATGAGTGGGTCAAATTGCGCATCTCGTTACTTGCGGAGCAAATCGGGGGGGTTAAGGCTCTGTGTAAAAGGATGGTGTTTGTATTGATCGCTTCGTGAGGGACCTGTTTGTTGGTTGATTTGGTAGCGTGTTATTGGCACAGGAGGTAGGCGTTGGAGAGCGATTGAATGCGCCTGACTTCATTAGCTTTGCGCTCTATTTTAATCTCTATTGGAGGAGGCGCGGAATGGTTGAAAGGCCCCTCGGAGCTGCGTTTGTAAACCTCGATAGGTCATGTCGAGTAGTAGCTCCGTGTGCTGTTGACACTGCACGTTTTTTCAAAGGGAAACATGGGTGGTGGTGCGCAGGTGCAGATGGTCGGCGTCGCAGATTGACTGAACAGGTTTGACAGGTTTCCGTTCTTTCTGTGCAATATGTATGCTCGCCCTGACCGCACTGACCCAGTCGTCTCGTGGGCTGCTCTTCCCTATACATTGGAGTCCTGCGGAGAACCCGAACGTGAAGATCGGAACAAGGGACACCTTGTTCCAAGCATTGGCGAGGGCTGTATGCCTGCATGTTTGTGAAGTGCTGGAGGTTTGTGCAGATGGTTTATCTCTGTGCTTCCTCGCACCACTGGAGTCATCCGTTCTTGTGAGGACTTGCGGGTGAGCGGGAAGAGGACGTCTGCCAGTTTGGGTGTTTGCTGAGCACTAGCGCGATTAGACGTAATATCGTGTGTAGCGTGGAGGTGCATATGTGGCTGAGGAGAGGTGCGATTTCGCAGCTAGTGAAGAAGCAGGATGCTCTGCTGCTGCGTGACGCTTCAGTGGATCCCTTGAAAAGGCCTTGATCATCAGAGTGCTTTCTGTATTTTGAGTTGCATGAAGAGGAGAAGGGCTTCACAGTATGTCAGC
>NW_013653947.1:0-1340 GCF_000499385.1 Eimeria necatrix
GGTCCTCCCCACCCCCCGCATCAGCAGCAGCGCCCTCCCCTCGCACCGGCAGCCCCATCCCAGCAGCAACAGCAGCAGCAGCAGCAGCAGCAGCAGCAGCAGCAGCAGCAGCAGCAGACCTCGATGTACTTCTTGGCGTTGTCCCAGGCGCCCCCCGAGTTGGCCATGGAGACCGCGAGCTGGAGAGCAGCAAGGAGGGCCCCCGCGAGAAAACCCGCAGTGCACTTCTTGCCAAAAAGGGCCCCCAGCAGCAAAGGGGACAGCAGCACGAGGGCCCCCGGGGGCCCCATTTGCTGCAGCGAGG
Organism: Eimeria necatrix; assembly: GCF_000499385.1. Taxonomy (NCBI): domain Eukaryota; phylum Apicomplexa; class Conoidasida; order Eucoccidiorida; family Eimeriidae; genus Eimeria; species Eimeria necatrix. The sequence goes on from NW_013653947.1 coordinate 305, forward strand.
CCCTCGTGGAGATGGCGATGCAGCGGGTGTAGTCGGGGTCTTGGGCCCCGGAGACAATGCTGGGGAACTGCAGCAGACACTCTGCTGCTACTTCGCTTGCTGCTGCTGCTACGCTCCGCAGCGTCAGTGCAGCAAACCAGTTTGCTGCTGCTGCTCCCAGCAGCAAACCCGCGAAGCCCCACGGCTCCAGCGCGTCCACTGTACGTACACCCGCCCGCGCAGCAAACGCACCCAGCAGCGCCAGAGACACCAGAGCAGCAGAACCGATGGCGTAGCCCTGCAGCAGCAGCAGCAGCAGCAGCAGCAGCAGCAGCAGCAGCAGCAGCGGCAGCAGCAAGAGTTTTGAGGCAAGTGGGGGGACGCGGTTTCCATGCCAACCGCCAGGCTGCGACGTGCGCGAGGGCAGCGACAGAGATATACTCCTGCTGCTGCAGCAGCAGCAGCAGCAGTAGCAGCAGCAGTAGCAGCAGCAGCAGCAGCAGTAGCAGCAGCAGCAGACGTAACGTCTGCTAGAGCAGCAGCAGCAGCTGCTGCAACAGCTGCTGCAGCAGCATCAGCAACAGCAACAGCAGCAGCAGCGGCAGCAGCAGCAGGAGCAGCTGCAGCAGCTGCAGCAGCTGCAGCAGCTGCAGCAGCTGCTCCTGCAGCAGCTGCAGCAGCAGGTTGGATACTGATGCCGGTAAGCCCGAGGTGTTTGGTTGAAAAACACTAAAAATGAAGTTTTAAATATGATGAACTAATACTCCACTTTTATTCCCTCTCTCCTCACCGCGAGGGTTTAGGGTTTAGGGTTTAGGGTTTAGGGTTTAGGGTTTAGGGTTTAGGTTGAATGCATTTGCATTGCTGCCAGCAGCTTCACTAGCGCCCTTCACCGGACTCACTAAATTCAATTCTGCTAGGGCTTGAGTCTACTGCTACAACTACGCTAGGGCTTAGGGTTTAGGGTTTAGGGTTTAGGGTTTAGGGTTTAGGGTTTAGGGTTTAGGGTTTGCACCTTCCCCACAGCAGCCGTCGTGTTCCCCGCTGCGTCCAGCGC
>NW_013653948.1:0-27500 GCF_000499385.1 Eimeria necatrix
CGAGAGGGGTGAGAGTGGCACTCACCCTCCCAGCTGAAATGTTAAGTGTCCTGTCAACTGACAGAACGCAAATGAACCTCGCAACCGAACTCCAGCCCTGCCGCTCTCTTCCAAAAAGTTGACCGAAAGGCTCAATCAACACACATAGCAGCAGGCTCCCAACGAATGGTGAAGCAACTGACCCAAGTATGCCTAGCTTCAATGCTCCCATCCTACAACACCAATGTTCAAAAGAGTACCCCATCCTTCCCTCAATCCACAATGTCCGCTGTTTTCTGCGCTCTCCCTAGTGCCTCCATACAGCCTGGAGATAACGGCGCACCACAAAATCAAACTACCGCATTTGCTTTATTTCAGCACTTGCTAATCAGCGCACGTTTGTTCATGACTAAAGACACTCCCTACGCATCCTGCTGGTGAACGAGCACCGACACTTTGCCCACCAACAAAAATAAGTGTATGCCCGAATAAGTTGTCGGCATGACGGTCTCTTAGATGAATTAGAAGACCTCTGTTCGAAGGCAGTTGTTCCCTTCCCTTAGCTCCAAAGGCACAAGCCAGCGCTACCGCTTATGCCGCGAAAATCGCCTGGAAAATGGACGACTGCTTGCTTACTTGTGGCCTTGAAAGCGTTTCATTAACAGCGTCCAAAAACCCACGGATGCGTGCGCTGCATTTACTTCCCTTCGGACCAGCAGTCTCTCGCTCGAAACCGTATAACGCAACCGGACTCCAGCCCTTTCGCTCTCTTCCAAAAAATTGACCAAAAGGCTCCAAAAGGCTCAATCATCACATGTAGCAGCAAGCTCCCAACGAATGGTGAAGCAACTGACCCAAGTATGCCTAGCTTCAGTGCTCCCATCCTACAACACCAACGTTCAAAAGAATACCCCATCCTTCCCTCAGTCCACAGTGTCCGCTGTTCCCTGCGCTTTCGACAGTGCTTCCATACAGCCCGGAGATGTCGACGCGTTACGGAGATCACATGGTGGGTTTCATTTGAACAAGTGTATGCTTTCTTTCTTTAGGGGACGCATGCTGGCGGATGTCAGGAAGCTGTGTCAGTGGGATGTCTCGGCATGTTAGTAAGTCCGTATGTCGCATGTGCTTTATTCTCGCAGTTTGCTACTTTAGCACACGCTTGTCTTCGAGGAAATAAATACCACTATCGCAGTGTGCTGGTGCCCTTAGTTTTAACCGCCGAAGAAAAAAACGACATACGGGCTTACTCAGTGTACCATGCGACAACCTGCTTATTTTCTGGCTGTCGAGGAGCCGATTGATTTTCTCCCTTTGTCTCAAGTTCACGAAGTGCTGCTATCGCTATTATTCGGAAAGCTTGCATGGAAAAGGCTGGCTTGTAAGGTTCTTGTCCGCAGGAAGTGCCCCTCCTACCGCCATCTTGAACCCAAAGGATATTGTGCGCCGCAGCGTACTGTCTTCCAAAAGAATATGCAGCACAAAAAATACGTCATGAGTCAGCCAAGCTGCTCTCCGAACGCAATGTTTACTTTGCGGTACTTACGCAGCTGGAGCCCAATTGCTGTCTTTTAGTCCACTGGCATTAAGCGAACCTTCAGACTGAATCGGCATTGTCACACTCTTTCGGGAAAGCTGACCCCAAAAGGCAATCACCGCATATAGAGAGCTCGTCAGCAGATCGGAGCACAGCCTCAACATACCAGTTCCACAACGACATGTTTGGGAAAATTCTATCATTTCTCTATCCATAGTGCCAGTCACTTGCTGATATCTCTGCAGAGCTGCCTTCGCATGCTCGGTGCCATGTCGCATTTCAAATCGCCTTATTATTAGTTCCAAATTCATGGGTTATTGTAAGTTCTTCACTAATTCTGGTTGTTGCGCGAAGGCGCTTCATCCTACTCAGAGCACGTTCGTTGGCGACGTGACATCCCACTGACACAGCATCCTAAAGCCCGCCAGCATGCGTCCCTTAAAGGAAAAAAGCATACAGTTGTTCAGAGAGATCCATAATGTTGCTTGGCCATCTTAGCTGGAAGTATCCTCTATGCTGCTTTGCAATGACCCCGCCATCGCGACCACCTTGAGAACATGTTATATAACCTGCATATAACCACAAAACGTTTTCGCATTGCAGCTCATCGTCTTGAACCATTATGTCGTCCTTACCATAAACGCGCAATGCGCCTTGTGTAAACCATATGGCAATCCAACGTCTCTGCTGAGTCTTTGGCATTTACTCAGCTGGCATGTATATGTTCTCTTGTAGTCGCCAGGCAGTAAATGTACCTTGGGACAACGCAGGCACCGCGCTACACATTTCAGGAATGTTGAACGGAATGCAAAACCAGATGTGAATCGCCACATTTTTATCAGCACATCCGCAAAAGCTTGGCTCCAGATGTTGAAATATCATGCATGGCTGTGGATTTGCACAATCTGGTCATTGTCTCCAGCTACACTGATCCAGTTTCTCGTGGCTTGTTCATATCAACCCAGAGCATCAGCAGTGTTCCTGAGTTCTTTCGTCCCATTCATCGCCTGATAAAATCCTTCGTGCCACGTTTGCGTTGCGCACATTCCGTCCATTTTCTTCATTTTACAAAGCTTCAGACGCATAGTACACGTCTTACGCATTTTGCTGACGCAGACGCCGCGAAAACCTGCCTCAGCAGCTGTGGAGTGGCACGAATGTAGATAAATATACATGCCATGAGCTCCCGTTTTAGGTTTTCAGTCGGGCCTCGCACGAGCATGTGGTGAATACTAACATAATAACTCAACGCACCAGCTGAAAAAATCAAAACCTAGACTTAATCCCGATCCTGACAGGCCTCCAGAGTCGCCTTCACCGAATAGAAACACAAAAAATCAGAAACCATTTTATTCAAGCCTTTAGCAACACATACGGCTAGTGTAGACCGCATATCCCCCGACAGTGGTACGCCGTGTCGAGTGTCTTTGCGCAGCACGACAGTCTAAACGCAACAACATGCATGCTCACCGACGAGATGCGAGCGGGCATCATCCGCTAACCAGCGGAACTTGCTTCGCCTTATTCTCTTGTCGGCACTACCACACGAAGCCGACACGCAATAAACTGTCGATAGTTTTATCAGTCCACGAACCCCAAAATCCGCTGAGCAGCCTATCCCCGGAAATACGAACTCTTGTGCGACTTTTGTGATCCTTTTTACCTCTGCAGATGCACCAAATATGCCATCCCGATGGCTTCAACCGGAGTCTCTCCAAGTGAGTGCCGGAGAGTCGGGAGAGGCGTTAGTGCTTCCCAATCCTACAGCACTTTTTCACAAGTTCCTAGTTCACTGCAAAGCCACGGCACTTGTCTGCTCGTATTTTGTTCAGTCCTTTCTGTCTGTGCCTACCGCCGCGGTCGAGAATTATCGCAAAAAGTTCAACGCACAACCTAGAAGGACGCTATCGTCACGTGTGTCTAGGAGCATTGCGGAAAGTAGGAAGCATCCCGCCTTCCTTCCAAATACTGTAGAGATTGCTACTTCATGTCTTTCCTTGTAAATTTGTCGATCAAGGATTTTTCCAGGATGCGCATGCACATCCTAAGGTCACAGGCCGTCTGCCATGCAGCAATCCAAATGGTATGGCCCTTAGGCATGAAGTCTATAGTGCGCCGCGAAATCAAGGCGGCAGCTCTATCTACTGAACGTACTATATTCCGGCCCGTTTCATCAAAAACGCTACCTTGCAATACCAAAACTACGGAAAACCAGGACATCGACAGTGCGATATGATATCCAGGCCACTCAATACCCTGCAACCGGCTTTGCCTAGGGGATTGCCGTCTTCAAACAGCTACTTCCCGCATGATTGCGTTGTTATGCCTTGTACGCACACTCAGAATTTCAGTAACTACACACTGTTTTACCAACGTTCGGCCTACGCTCCTTGAAACCCGTAACTGAAACATAGAAAGGTGCACCCAAAATGACAGCAAGCGAAACTTCAGGCATGATTGGCTTAAGCTATACGTCAGCTCCAACGGTGGAAAAGCCGCCAGCCTGCAGCTACACAGGTCGGCAGTGACGTCGTGACCTAGAAAAATTAGATCACGTGGACGAATCGCAGCTCGCGAGACCTTTTTCGGTTTTAAAAAGCTCTGACAAACGTTAACAGCACTAATTGGTTTGGCTCCTTGGTGCACTATCTGGTCACACTCCAGCTCTCACAAGCTTCATAAATCGGTAGGATACTCTATTCCGATGTGACCATTTCGCTTGCAGATAGCTGCTGATGAGCAGTATTCAGACTACTTGAATTTTAATTAATTAACAAGAGTTGTATCGAGTTGCATGCTGTGCTTCGATATGTGCGTGATGCTCCGCATGACGACCTGCAAAAACAAGCCAAAGGCACGTCGCACTTTTGCAGCAGAGCTCGTTTTGTCTGGCTGTTTCTGTCATGAATAAACAAACGATCACAGCAAACAAGCTCATTAAACCACAAAATTAGCCGCTTGCTGTGCTGTCGGTTCTGCCCAATGCGCACGTGTGCGCATGCATCACTGACAACAGGGATGTCATTCACAGCGCTGCTGCTCAAGATACGCGTCGGTTGAAGCACCACTAACTCAACTGCTCAACTGCGACTCTTCAAATAACGCAGGTCTGTGCTTGGTGCCGTAGTCGCATAACTATCTTCCTAGCAAACTTTGTATTCGGACTGGCCTCCAAATTCGTTCACTACCCAAACGTTTTTGCAGGGGCTTTTCATAACTGGGAACAAAAGTGCGAAGCTTTCTGCTTCCGCTCTATCATCGAGAGCATGCTTCTCAAAGACCATTTGCGAGTTGTTTGCGCGTTCCATGCTCCGCTGCGTCCGCACGTACGTGCTGATCCCAGGTCGAGCTGCTTCAGCAAAGAAGGAAAGTATAAAATGTAATCGGCTTGCCTTACAATAACTTCTCGGAAACGTTGAAGGCTTCCCCATGGTGTTGCTTAAAACAGGCCGTGATATTTTCGGCCTTCGTTCCGAACAACATGTGCGGATCCAGAGTGAGCAAGCGCATTTCTGCAACGCCACAAGCCGTGTTTTCAATTGAGCTCCCTAGATGGCACCGAGACTCCTTCTATCCTCATGAGGCGGCGGTTAACAGCTCAATCAATGCTATATGCTAGCTCCACTCAGTAACGTCAGTAACGTTAATGGCGCCGCGCATCAATATGATTGTTTTAAATTAGAACTTCTACATAGCACAGCAAAATTAGTGATCGTTTACGAGCCTTACGACTGCGCATCTCCCGCAGTCGGTTGTCACCGATATAGTGAATGCGTAAACGCATGACTATGCAGCACGTCAGAATATTATCGCAAAGTCTTGCATGCTTACTTTGGGGGGAACATTTACAGCTAAGCTGTGTGGTTTCGATTTTCTCATGGCAATCCATAAAGATGTTTTTGGGCGAATAAGCATTCGTCTCGTGATCTCGTGTTCAGCGCTTCTTTTTCACCTCAAATGGTGGCGTCCTCCTCGCCGTTTAACTGCATTTGCTGTCACTGTCACTTGTATTGCTCAGGAAGAGATAGCACAAGCCCTAAAATGGCAATACGATGAAAAATTAACATATAGTTCACCGCACCATCTGGAATACTAATTGGACTAGTCTCACACATTGTCGTAATGAGACAAGCGAGTTCCACCGAGAAATGAGTCGTATGTCGCTGTAACAAAAAGTTTACATGTGGACGTCTGCTAAGGTGAAATGTGACGAAGTGAATCTGCGACTGCCCTAAAAATCAAGCTTCGTGGACACAAGCGTGCACATTCCATAGTAGCCACAGTAAGCCTGCTTTGCCTTTCTGTGGAAACTACGAAGTGCTACTTAACTGCGCATGCTTGAGTTTGTGATAGTGCTCAGTTGGGCGAACGGTCAGGGACGAGCCACTGTTTATAAGTAAAGACTCATTCACAACATCAATAGACCTCCACGCCCCCAGTAATCCTGAACGCAATGCGGAATCAATCAATCGGATGGCTTACTGACACCGCCTTTTCCTCTATATTATGCTTTCACATATAGCAATCCTAGTTTTTAAAAACAAATAGTGGCTACGCGAGTTTGAGTAGCCTTCACACAAGATACACCGACCCAACAACCAAACTGCACGCATTTCTGGTGCCCACAGGCCCCTATGATTTACGCCAAGTCACTAAGGAAAGTATAACATTTTTCCTCACTTCCGGGATAGTAGCTGCTGCTCTAGGTTTTAAACTTGTCGCATAGGGAAGGCTGGATGGCGCAACTACTTTGGCGTCCATGTCCAAACAACACAGACGAGTTCGAAAAAGAAATTAAAGACATCTATGCAATTTAACGCACTTGCTGAATTCAATCTTCTAGTCTCGAAGCATGGGATCGGTACGAAATGGTGTACAATATTTTCGTCCTCTCCCGAAGCACTTGCCACTCTATGGCTTCGTTTCCTTCAAGCAACCGCCAAGCAGCATTCAAACGTCGGCGTGGCACCTCGACATAGAGCAGCAGCACCGATTAATTTTGCCCTTTTACGGTATCATCTAGCAAACACAACGAAAACAGCTTGCGCTCTTCAATGACTGCAACGAGACCTAAATAAATTTTCGCCTTGCGTTTACTATTCAAAAAGGCATGTGACACGGCACGCAGCATTGAGTGCTCGGCGTTTTAACAGCACGTTCCGCTCTCAAAGACTCATTGCTTTGTGCGCCACCATCTTCTCCGTCGTGCAGTTTTATGGATCAGTTTTTTGTTGATGCTTTGCTGTAGTGTTAGCTACAAGACCCTGCAATACTACAACACATACTGTGGAACAAAGCTTCCATCAGGTGGCAGAACTACGGTGGATTCTAACAGGCGTTCGAAAGGCGTTCTGAGGAGGCCATTAGCTGAGCCTGCTCTCCCACCTGCTCTCCCAAGGAATCCTTTTGTTGTGCTGTCCCAGTGGAATCTCCCTTAGGCTGCAACTGCACAAATCACAAGCGCCGTCTTCACTGTAACTGGTGGCATGGCGATATTACAGGTCGGAACATTAGTGCTTCTCCAGTTGCGCCAAAACCAACGTGCCAAAAATGAATACAGAGCCCAGAAACACAACGTACTCTCTGAGAATCCACCTACCACAGCTTCATAAAAGCCCTGCATAGCGCAGGGAGCACATTGTAGCATTTGCCAAAACAAAGTCTGACGTTCTCAGTATATTCACTAATCAACGCGTAAAATATTGAATGTGTTGACTCTACACAGGCAAAGCAGCGTCCTTATTCTCTAAGCGGTTGGCGGAGTGGACGTTGGGTGCATGACCATGCTGTACGTTACAGCTGCACATCAAGTTCCAGCCAAAAACATCAGGAGCATGCAGCTGGTGCCTTTCTGCACTCATACTCAGCAAGCGATCCGCTGAGGTTCCAATCAAAAGCCGTGATGGCCTGCTTTGCTCTCGATCCTCTGCAAACTCTGTAAACCAATTCATTGGGCTGAATGCCATCGCTCCCCGCCGCGTCTGTATTGTTCTGTAAAGACCATGCATATCCTTGGGAGTCAGCAGTACTCTTGCTCAAACCAATCTCCCAGTTTAGTCGTGCAAGTTCAACTTCCGCAAAGCACGTCCACATGCTCATTCATCATGCGCAGGTCTTCCGTCCACAGAAGTGTTTGAGATGCTAATTAAAAGGCCATAAAACATTAAAAATAACTCACTAGCTGAAATGCACCCAGCGTCAGTGCGCAAGATGAAAACAAGGCGATTTCACGCACTTCTTTCATCCTGAAACACTCTCTCATACCAGAACTTGTGTTCTGCGCAAATGGTTTAGTTACATGAGCCGTATGGCAACGGATGCGTAAGTACTACTACCGGACATGCCTTCCTCGCAAGCCACCTACATGCGAAGCGCTACCCTCTGCCAAGACAGCTACGCATTGGAATGTTACCAGCCAGAGCCTAGGCTAGTCAGAGCCGCACGACTGCAACGCCTATATTCATTGCCTCCCGTTAAATCATAAGAAGACAAAATCTAGTCAAGTTGCTCTTCAGCTGCCGGGACTACACGAAATATCAACAGTGCGCCTGGACGCTTCTCTCCAGCAGCCTCGAAGTCCCGCTGTACGTTCAATCTCCTTAATTTCGTGTTCACTTGCACCGCCATCTGCCGTCTCTACCTGATGCCAACCCAAATGTAAATGCAGGACTGCGCAAAACACTTTGTTTGAATTCCCAAAGCACATGTCGGACAGGTTACTTACGAAGTGTTTGTTCAGAGACACCGCAAAACAAAACTTTCTCGACGTATCGTACGCCAGTTCAGCATTCACCGGCTTCTACATCTAAAAGCACCACCAAAGAGCGGCCGCCTTTTCATCGTAAGTCGCGCAAAGCGCCTTTGAAAAGCTAATTCTGCAGTGATGCGAGTAAGATGTTGTATATCTTCGCGGATACATATATCAAGTCGAGCGAATTGCCTCAAGAAAAGCCGCAGCAATCAAAGGTGCTCTAGCGAGGCAACACACTTGCTGGATGTTTGCTCATTCTAGCTTCATGCGCGCTGCCAGCAAACAAAGCAGCATTCATTTCTGATCCTTCCACCCTAAACTTTGCACCAGCACATTTCTTGCTACTCGGCATTGTTTGAAGGAATCACCGGCGAAAATTTGTCTGGTCGCTTGTGAACAAACAGATATCAAATACCGTGGCGCACTTCCTGGAAGCCCAGAATGCGCCTAGTTTTCATTTCAGGCATGCAACAGGGAGCTTCGCATTATCATCTCTACTTTGCGTGTTATGGAAACTCTTTTCTACCACTGCAGCAACTGCGCAATATGTGGGGCCCATGACGGCTGAAATTCACTAGTGGCCCATCCGGACCAAATCACCTTACAGCGCGCCTATTATGCAAAATAATGTAGAGGCACACTGCATGTTTGTAGCCTGTTTGTCCACTGACTAGTTCGGCAGTGCCAACCTTCATAGATGCGGCGCTGCAATTTGATTGATATCAACTGCGCGCTTCCGCTACGTGCCCGATGCCTCCATGCAAAACACTCATTCCGCCCAAAGATGTGTCAACTGCCGCTGTTACTAATTCCACTGTACCCACACTCAGAAGGTGTTTCATTCGTGTCAGATACGCCCTGAAATGTGCATTTGGCAGATTCAGTTAGTCCGGCCATGCACCTACGCCAAAACAAATCAAAGTGTCACATGCTAATTCAGCCTGCATAAGTGGTTCATCCGTAAGGCCTGCTGTTGATTTGGCTGTGCAACTCCGCGAACTAACGCAAATAGATCTTATCATGCGTACTGTAAGAAAGGCTTCGCTAAATAAACTTTGAATAGCTGTGCGTCCTCAGAGAAAGAAGCGAACAAAGTGAGGCGCTCACTAGCTGAGCATACTCTACATTACATTATTCTAGGCCTCAGTAAAAAGGGTATAAATAAGCGCCTTCTTCCCCTTAGCCGGTCGCAACTCTCTCTGCAAGCCACATGTGAAAACATACGCTTCGTTGGGGCACTTCATTCGCGCAAGTTGGAATGCGCATAGAACAGCAGCTCACGCAGCTAATAGTACGTTTCGGCAACCATCGCTTTTGCGATGATAATGGGAACTTACTGCAATGTCGTAAGAAAATACTATTTATCTCGTCGCATAAAACTCCATAGGCACTGTGGGAAACATGAGGATCGTGTCAGTCCACTACTGCAGGAGCCCATCGTGCTTTCGATGTTGCTGCATAAGTTTGACATCTTGCAAAGCTAACTTTCACTGCAGCATGTTCATTTTCCTCGACTGATGGGGCATCTACTCACAGTACTCCGTAGACATGCTGCGGAACCGTACAGAAAAGCAACAACAATATAGGTTCATGGCGATAACCTTAAAAATGCTCTACAATAAAACTACGAAGAGGCTGTCGAACGTGCTAGTCTCGCCTCTCCGAGCTCCTCCTTATCCCTGAAATTCATCTGTGCCTTCATTGATCTCCTTACAGTCGCTTTGATTCAGAGAGTAGGCACGGATACCGACACAATCATCAGCGCGTAGCCTGACGAAGCGCATCAGCAGCCGAATCCACAGGAAGCGGTGGTCCGGACAGATAAGCCACCAACGCACCAACTGAAGTCCTCTCACAGCTCCTTTTGCAGGGACTAAATTGGGCAGATGCGGTTCGAAGATTGCGCTTTTACAGCAAGTGCAAGATAAATGGCTCTCTTTGACTGCCTTAAATCGGAACGTAGGTTCGCGCCCTCGATGAGGAAAACAACATGCATTCGGAGGTAGTACAAGAAAACTAGTCGATTCCACACACGATGTTTGCCAAAATAAGCCACAAGCAAGCTGCCTAACCGGGACAAAACGATTTAGATGGAAAGGCGAAATGCAAAGCCCCAGAACTCATGCATTGTGAAGCCTCCACCACGAAGGCAACTTGCTTGTGGCTTATTTTGGCAAACATCGTGTGTGGAATCGACTGCACCACGTGCACACTGCAAACCTTCTAGCGGAAAACATCAACAGCGCTACACCATGTCTATCCAAACCACGTTGGTGCAGGGCGCCGCCGGCCTTCTGTCCTGTGCAGGCAGTAGTCCTGGTCAGCGCACAGCAGCAGCATACTCCAAATACATGAGCAGAGACACTCATTCTAGCCTTAAAGCCTCGAATTGCAGACAGCACAGGAGAAGCAACGCAGATGGATCCTCAATCACTGACATCAAGCACCTCACGCTTTCCTTCTGTTGGGCACACTCTCATACTGTATTTTCAGTGCACCACACTTGCACGCGACTTCTAAATTCGTCTTCACCGCAAGAGGTCACCCAGTGAGGCACTGGCGTGCTTGCCGAGGTATTTACTCAAATGATGCAAGAACATTACACAGACGAAGGCAGCAAAACACAATTCTGCATCGTCACGCACTTCCTTCAATACGCCCTCACTCCCCGATTCTACCAGCCGTCAAAAGGCAACGCAGCAATAAGGTCACTTTTAAACGCCTTGTGTGCCTTGGATACGCTCAAGTTGACGCCCCATTAGGTCATAATCATGCAACACCTAGCAATATACATCATTTCTGCATCATAGCTGAGCAGCATGTCTTGAGCATAGCAATTGCTTGTGCGGCGATAGGCCCACGCAAGCAGACAGTATCCCCTATTCAAAGTTCAGGTGGTAAAGCCACTATATTAGATCGTAAAAAGCATATCTTGGCGGCCCGGCAAGTCGTCGTTCCCTCTACAAATCTCCAGTTGTGTGCCACACCGTCCTTTTACGTAGCAGCCTACTTGTACGTAGCTTTTCGCCGCTTCGCAGCCGCACAAAAAGCCACTGAATCTATGTTTCACGAAGCAGCTTACCATGAAGATGTATCGTCAGTCCTTAACTGGTATTGCGGACAAAGAGAAACATTCTGACAAAACAGCAAAGCGTGATGTAGCACGTGTACATACTAGCTAAGCCATCACCATTGGAACATCATGGACAACTTCGAGATTTTACACACGACGACCGCGATAATACAGTTCATGCACCGAAATTTGGCGCCTTTGCAACTCTCACAGAGCAGCATTTGACTGCCAAGTTTGAATGCCTAGTCTGCTTGCTCAGGTGCTTCCTCAAGTGCTGCACAGAAATTACACAAGCCAAGGCAGCCAAACAAAATTTCGCATAATCACGCACTTCCTTCAACACACTCTGAATTCCTAGTTGTATCCGCCATAAAAAGACAAGCCGGATTCGTATTTGACGCTTCGACCACCCTTCATGCACTCAACTTGGCCCCCAGTCAGGACTGAGTCGAGTAACAAGTCGTCAAAACGCCGGGGAGCCCTTCTGCACGATGTCAAAAAGCTATTCTGTGGTTAAAAGAAACAAAAGCGTGCGAACACACTTGCTAAATCCCCATCCCGCAGCAGAACTACAGAAAAGTGAAGAACTAAATGCAGTTTCCCGCAATCCACTTGCGATATATCCTGATACGGCGTTCCATGAGCATATTCTGCGCCTCTATTCCTCTTGACGGCAAGCATGTCAATATACGGTCGGAATTCTGTCATGTGATAATGCCTGTCAGCCTTCGTTAACAACCCAACCGCGAGTTATATATTCGAAGCGTGCACCTCAAACAGCTAAGTCAAAACTTCGGAATCACGTCTCCGTGGAGCCGGCATGACATGCCACACCCCAAGAGCCCCAACGACAAGCTGCGCATTACGTATTCTGTACATCCCGTGTTCGTCTCGTAACAACCTGGAGCGAGTACGGTTACGGACGTTCAAACCGCAGAGATCATAAGCGTAATAACACGAACGGTTCCTAAGTCGTTCACATCAACCACCTCGCGTCTATACGCCATGCATTCACATTGTATCTTTTCATTACTCCTAAACGCATCGTTTAAATTCATTTATTACTGCAAGCTATGACTCAGTGAGGCACTAGCATGTCTGCCGAGGTATCTACCCAAATGCTGCAAAAATATTACACCCAGGAAGGGAGCCAATCGCATTGTCACGCACTTCCTTCAATAAACCTTCACCCCTCGATTTTACCAGTCGTGGAGAGCAACATATCACAAAGAAGGTCCCTTCTAAACGCTTCGAGTGCGATAGATGCACTTAGGTGGACGCCCCCTCAGAACATAATCATCATTTTACATCCCTTCTGCATCATAGCTGACCAGCATGTCTTGTCAGCACAGCACAACTGCTGCTTATGAGGGTCTAGTCTCACGCAAGCAGACAGTATCCCTCAGTCAAATTTCATCTCGTAAAACCTCTATATTAGATCAAAAAGGCACATGCTGACAACCCGGCAGCTCGTCCAGCCCTCTAAAGATTTCCAGTTGTCTGCTACGCCCTACTTGTATGTAGCTTTTCGCCACTTCACAGCCGTTCAAAATGTCGCTGAATCTGTTTGACGTATCAGCTTAGCAGGAAGACTGATCGCCAGTTCGTAAGTAATATTGCGCTGAATCTGTTTGACGTATCAGCTTAGCAGGAAGACTGATCGCCAGTTCGTAAGTAATATTGCGGGACAAAGTAAAGTATTCCGACAAAGCAGCAAAGCGTGATGTGGCACGCAAACACACTTGCTAAACACTCACCATCGCAGCACAATGGAGGAACCAAATGAATCCCTCGAAATCCCGTTTGCGATATCCCCAACACAGCACTTCAAGTGACGGTATTCGGGTCTCCCAATAATTTGCCGGTTAACATGTGGGACTCCGGAACCAGGGAAGACACTTGAATCTTGTCATGCACGTCCGTCAACCTTCGATAACAAAGCAACAAGAAGTTCCATGTTCGAAGCGTGCGTCTCAAATAGTTGAGTCAAGACCATTGAATCAAGTCGCAGTGGGACCGATATGACAGCTTTTCACTCCAATAACCAATCCAACAGCCCGCTGTCGACTAAGTATCGTATACATCCCGTGGTCGTCTCGAAACAACCTGCAGCGTGTACGGAAGACGTTCGATCCGCAAGGAGCATGGGTGAAACAACACGAATGGTTCCTAAGTCGTTCATACCAACAACCACACGCCTTGTGTCCGTACGACATGCATTCACATTGTATCTTCAGTTCACTACACTTGCAAGCATCGTCTAAATTCACCCCCACCGCAAGCGATCACCCAGTGAGGCACTTGCATGCCTGCCGAGGTATGTACCCAAATGATGCAAAAGCATTACACACACAGAGGCACCCAAACAGAATCCTGCATCGCCACGCACTTCCTTCAATACGCCCTCACTTCCCGCTACTACCAGTCGTGAAAAGACAACCTAGCACTGAGATCGCTTCTAAACGCGTTTTGTGCCTTGGATGCACTTAGTGTGATGCCTTGTTTGAAGATCATGCAGCATCCGGCACTATACGTCGCTTCAGCATCATAGCTGAGCAGCATGACATGAGCACAAGAATGGCTTGTGCGGCTCTTGGCTCATGCAGACAAACAGTATCCCTCTTGTCAAACTCTGACTCGTAAAGCAACTCAGTTTGATGAAGAAAACATATATTAACATCCCGATGACTCGTCCAGCCCTCTAAGAAATTTCACTTGCGTGCTACACCGTACTTTCACGCAGCAACCTGCTTGTAAGTAGCTTTTCGCCAGCTTACAGCCGCACAAAATGTCACTGAATCTATGTTTCACGAAGCAGGCTAGCATGAAGGCGAATCGCCGGTCCTAAGAGAAATAGAGAGCCAAGTAACACATTCAGAGAGATTGGCATTCAGAGTGATTAGCAAGAATTGAGATGGCACGCGAACGTACTGGCTAAAATCCACGTCACGTCTGCGTCATCAGTGAACCGAACAATGCATTTGACGTGCCACTGTGGGCACGCCTTGTTCAGCAGTTCATGCTTGGAGATCCTTTGTCTCCTCTACAGTCGCTGAGCAAATTGTGAACATTCGAGCAGAGTCTTGCGATGCGGCGACCCCGGCCAAGCTTTTAAAACACATCAACCCAAAATGGCATGTCTGCAGCATGCTCTTACAGAACTGAATCGCGATTATTGACTGCTTCGCCACGCCTGTGCCAAGAAGCTGGGAACCAACGGGCTAGCATATCTGTTTAGTCCTGAAGTCGCATCAGCCCGTTTTCAATTTGGTTAAACCAGCACCTGCCGTCGCCACATCACGTCTGCTCGTAGTGTGCTTAGGTACTTTTGCTGCATCACTACTCGAGGACGGCCCAATTAAACCACGCAGCACTGGTTCCTGCAAACGCAGCCACAAGGAGAGGCTGCCACGGGCGCAGACGCTTAGAGCCGCCAGGCTCTAAGCGTCTGCCAACCTTCGCCACCTTACGTTTGCGGAAGTTGCCGCTGTGTACCTCGTCCTTTAGGACAAGGTAGGAAGGATCCTCTCAAGATCACTTGTTTGGCGCCTTGGCCTCAGCATTATTTCAAGGGAAAATAATGAAATCAGGCTTGCATCTCAACGCACACTCTGACAGCAAGTTCACACTAGCCAAACTAGCCAACTGTACGTCTCAGTTTAAAGGAAGGGCAGCTCAACGCAAGCAGCTTCCGTGCCGTCTAACTTTCGCTTTCTCCGTGCACCTATCTTGCACGTCCGACCAAACAGACCCTATTGAGATATCCGCGCAAAGTCAGGAATTTCCATAACTAGCGCGGTCGAGGTACAATTCACAGTCAACACTCGCAGGTTTTGTAGAAGCAAAACAGCTATGCCTCATCAACGTTGCCCTGAAAAATTGGCGTTCAAAAAGCCAAAGCATTCTCGATATAAAATGTTCTCAAGTTGTTGATCCTTTTAGTTTCTTTCCTAATGTGCGGCAAATGCACACTGTGTACCTCCCGACGCACAACTACTTTCCGCCACCGTCGTTCCTCTACTACTTCTGTGGTATCTTTAACCCGTTTCATGGGCCCTGTACGATCGCGTAGAAAAACTGCTTAAGCTTGAATACGCGCTGCTAATTCTGTGATGAACGCCCACAAAAGTTTGTTTTTCATAACCCTTAAGGCTTTTTCATGTTGTTCATCTGTATGCCCAACGGGCACAGACAGATTCCACGCAACTGTCCAACCACAACAGAATCTGAACCTGTCACTGTGAATCACTGCTCCCCGAAACGGTTATTTGCCAGCACGTTTGGACCTGTTTCTATAGCCCTTCTAGAAACTAGTCACATGAAAGTCTGTAGCACCGCTCACAAGCTGGATTGAAGTTCCAAGTGTATGCTCGATCCTAGCCCTTTCATTGTTGGTCAACACTACCAGTAATTTCTGTAGCACTTACAAGACAGTGACTCAGTTCCCTCCGCTCAACCACCAAAAATGAAGAAAAGCTGTAAACCTAATATTGGAGACTTCAACAGAGCCGCATTCTGCGTCTCTGAATTCCCTTAATTTGTTGCACCATCGTTTAGGGAGCACAGAGACCTATCCAAATCCTGTGACCTATAGACTGGAGTGGCAATATACCACCTCGTCGGTTCTTTCGATGGCACAGCGCATTGGGCCAGCAACCTCCACAGCGCGCTGACCTTTTCCCAAAGCGTGTTCCTGTGAACACTGACCCTTCACAATTCAAGATGCTTCGCCTTTATTGCATCGGCCGGAAGCCCGAAACATTTTCATAGGCACGACCGAAGTTCAGTCACAGGCATAGCCAGATAATTTTCCCAACTTAAAGGCTTAACTGACCCCAACGTGCTCTGTAGAGCACAGAAGGGTTGAATGCCTTCATTGCGGTTCTACGACGGCCCGGATGGGGCTGGCGATAGCGCCGGTACCGGTGATTGATAACGGCTTGGTTCCCCATGTCAAGCGTTACAGAATAGGTTGTTTAGAGAGCTACTTTGTCTTCAAACGCACGGGCTGCAACACACGTACTTTTAACGTCTTAGGAAACAAGCTGGCAGCCAGCCGCTTCAGTCACGGTGTAATGTTTCAACTTCACGAGATTGCGACAATCCTCCAAGGTCATTTTGGACATCCGAACATTGGATCTATGTGCAGCGTTATCTCCAAGTAAGCACAGTGCATGCATGATTAAATGCAAATTCAGAATGCCCATGAAACGAAATCGCAATTCCCTTGTCTCTTCGCTTTCTCTTTGCAAAGGCAAATCAGATGCAAAATTACAGTAGGATCCCCCTCCTGCACTGCAGCCAGGGGCATGCTCCCTCGCTTAAAACCAAGAGCCACAATGTGGAAAGTTTGACCTCAGGCACCAATTGTGCTGGCTTGATGCGTGAAGTGTGTTTGGCTCGTCCATAACCACAAGGTGAATCCACACGCAAATTTCTCCACATTACAAGCGAGCTGCCCCCAACATCTTTTGGTCGCCCTCCTGATCATGCTGAATCAACTTCGTCACTCTAGCATGCCACACCACAGTACTCATTCAGACCATACACAGCTGTGGCAGTTTGCAATCGAACACCACGCAAGCCTGCACCATGCATACTTTGCTCCAGCGTAGCCCATTTCGAACAGACTGAAAAACAAAAAATTTCCCCCTTCTAGTGCCAGCAAGACTTGCCACATCACGCTGCCTCGTACTGGCACCTCGCTCATTCTTTGCCCTGTCAATGCTGTTGCTGCCTTCATCCTACGTCTTGCTTTTTTCCAGCACAGCATGCGCTCTTCGGGAAACTTACGTGTGCGCATAAATCCTTGCTTCTACTCACTGCCCCTCCCCGCCATGGAAAAGTGGCAAATGATCTATACAAAAGCTCCTTTTTGCCCGCTACTGCGCATGAAAGCACACCTCGTCATCTTTCCTGGAGGAGCTCTGTGCAAACAAAATGGGACGGGGCACAAGAGCATGCCGCTACGCTCCAAAAAATCCAGCCCTGAAACGAGCTGACTTTTGAGCCACAGATGCATTCATGCAACGTCACGGCGGTTGCTTTCTCCTCAGGTGTGGCGAAAGTTCTCTGCCAACGTCTCAGGAGCTCTTCGGGCACACCGGAAGAGACTACGGCCTAGCCTGGTGAAGGCCGTCTCACTGGCATACTTGCCCTTTCAAATACACTGCAGTTCTGATAATACTGGAGGTTTGTGGCCGCATTAAGCCTTTCACTCCGTCACGAAGGCATTCGGGTTGGCTCCCTACACTCTATAAGCCACGTGCCCGATTCTGTGTGCATTCAGTCTGCCCGCCAAGAGGGCTCTGAGCGTTTAAAAGATCCATACACAACCTTCTACTCGTTCTTTTCGCTTGGCATGTGATATGTTTCCGAAAATCCGACTGGGTTCCGCCAAAGTCCAGCTCGCTGGAGAGGGCGCTCTGCAGAGTCGAGTTCCGTTGCATTCACAACCAGGGTGCCAGAAAATGTATGCTTCAATATGTTTACTGGAACCAGACGCATCTCCATTTATGACAATTAGTTCCTTGGGAGCTCGGCAAGTGCCCAACAGGATGATCGTCTTACAGGGCAGCGAGGCAGCTCGTCGTTTTGCCTTCCGCCATCTAGACTTCTTGGCCGTGCTGAGCCTGCTGATTTTGCCATGGCATTTTTAAAACACATCAACACGACGAACGCTGCAGCTAGAGCTGCAGCGATAGCGAAAAAGAGACGCAATGATGAGTCTCGCTGGCTCGGCGTTCCCAGCCACCGGCTTTTGCTGCGCCCCTGTAATGCAAAGCCGGACATTCTAAACATAGTCAAACGTCTGAAGAGAAGCCACTTTAATCCGTGTAGCTCAAGATGCGGCGCCCGTCGCTCTCCTACCCGCATCAGTTCGGCGTCCTCTCCGACACATGCATTTAAGGCAGACATAAAGCTCAGAAAAAGTGGTACAAAGAGCTTGGAGAAAAGAAAATATTTAGTTTGAAGTCCCATTTTTACCTCTTTTGGCCATTTGAAGAAGTTTTCAAGAGAATGCTGCAGCAAAATCACCTGTCAGGAGGAAGGACGTAGTTGGCACCAAGTCTTGGCCTGTGCCCAAACTACAAGAATAAGACAGCCACAGCCGAAAGCTGCCGATAAAAAACTCAGTAAAATCAAAGACCTTCCACTGAACAGGAGTGGACTAGATCTTCTGAGGTTGTTCGGGGCATGTGGCTTCGGGTCGGCTCATGCACTTGCCTGGGTGACCCAAGCGTGGACATGCTAGGAGAACACATTGGCTTGGCAGCAGCTTCCACAGCAATGAAGGACGACGAGAGTTATTTCACTCTCTTTTCACAGCATTGAGCATGGTCAGTTGTGGTCGACTTCTTTTTTCTGTTGGAAGTGAGAGGGCGCTCACAAGTGGTGTGTACTGCATTATTTTCTCTGGCTCCGGGCCAACAACGACTCTGAAAATTGCCTATCATTCTTCCTCCCTTCAAGAATATCGTTCATATTATGGTTAATCGCACCACAGTTGGACACAGTCCACAAGCCGCCATACACGAGAAACGTACCGGCTGAGCCGACGCCGCGATGGCAGTTGATCTCTACAGAATGTCATCTTATTGTTTCTCCATAACTCTGGTCATTTCCAGTAATTTTTAGTGTCTGTTATAGGCTATGGGGGAAACATGCATCTTAGTGCGGTCTACGGCTGTCCCTTCGCCAGTTCTTGACCGGCAGCATCGTCGAAACGCACAATGTCGTGTTCTCCCCCCTGCCACGACTTTTTTTCCTCCTGCGGGCGCACTTCTGCCACAGTTGGACTAAATTCGCAACTTGAACATTACAAGAGAAGCAGAAGCTGCGGACACTTGGACCCTCCCACCAGTGGCCAAGCTGGGGAGTCTCTGCCTGCGAGAAGCACTGGAGTTGTGTCCATAGTAACTCAGGCGCTGACAATTATGTCAGCGTCACAAGTATAATCGAATTCAACTATCAAAAGGGTGGATTTTCGTCCTCTTAGAACGTCGCAAGAATGCTTGTCTAATGACTTAGCCCTTCAACTGCTGGGTGCTTCGCCGATTCACCCTATCTATCTATTCCCTTAAAGTAAGCCCTCCATTGTAGCCCCAGGAACTTGAATTTTTTCATTTGGCCTTGCATATATAAGTTGCCGCCTTGCACTGTTCGTAGAACTTCGTTTACTGCGGCTGGACAGGCTCGCTAATATAGCCTCTGTAACGGCTATGCAGTTTCTGTTTCAGTCGCACATATCATGAGGCATCAAATCAACGGGGCCCGGGAGCAGTAGTTAGAACTTTTAGAGCGACAATTGCAGCGGGAGCCTGAGAAGAATGGCCGAAATCCCTTCATATGTTGCTGGTGGGTTCGCTCAACCCCCAGTTTGCCCTTAGCAATACGGAGCGTCGAACCGCTAATAAAGACTCAACAACCCTGCCCTTCGGACAAAAGCAGGGGGGGTCGGCAAATACATACCAAAACGAAGCAAACACAGGGCTAAACATATAGAATAAGGTACGTTTAGTTGTACAAACCTCGGTGAGTACGTAAAACAGTGGGCCAGAACAAGAGTGCATTATTGCGCATATTTTCACATTCACATGACTTCACCACACAGCTTTTACTGGGGGACCATGATCACTTGTTCTTTTGGGAGATATTTCAGTGCAATTGCACGGTGACCCATCAGCAGCCCTCCGCGGTGATGAGATCGCATGCGACGCGCCTCGTGTCTCCATAGTTCTCTTGTCACTTTTCCACATTCTTGAAAATTAGTTACTTGATCTGGCTATTTAAGTATTTCAGTCGTCGCTGGCCGTGAAACAATGCAGTTCGAAACGTGGCAGCTGAGCACGGCAGCGATGCCGGAGCGCGCGCAAGGAACGGAGGGAATTTTATTAAGCATGGGCCTTACGTCGCCGGCTTTTAGATGAAATAAAGGCAACACAAACTGCTTTTGATGAAATGGAAGGAAAAAAATCGTAGTTCGCTTGACCGTCGCTGTGGCTGTGGCTCTTCCTCAGGTGTCGTTGCTCGTGTAATCTTTCCAAGTATTCATGTTGAATGCGTGGGCTAACATTTTGATTGTGTATACAAGCTGCTAAAGTCAATTTCTAATCCTTAGCTGGGATTTTGGAATATCCTGGGACGCTATGTCGTACAGAATGAGTTGCAGTTTTGCACGTACACAAACAGCTCGAACACTAAGCTCAATCGCAATATGGCAGAAGTTCATATTATTTATTAGCGGCACGCTTCTCATACACTGAAATGCAGTGCAACTATGCGCCAGTTTTGCGGAAGGGTGCATCTACCGGATGGATAGAGGGGGGTGCGAACAAAGCGTTGGTAGCTTGTTTCTTCAGCTGCAGAGATCGATTCCAGAATGGCATAGCTTAAAAGTAAAAGCAGAGTCTTATACTTCTAGCAAAACAACGCAATGCTTCGAATTTCAGCCTCATCGTCCAGTTGAGGTACTGATTCCCTAAACCGTAAGGAAAGTATGTGCTATCTGCATTTGACATGAGCTTCACTATTGTGGCTAAAAGAGGAGCTCGCATACCATATTTCACTAATTCATATTTTTACTATTGCACGTTCTAAAAGGAAACAGTGGTTTTGGTAGAAAGGCCGCGCGGTTCCCTGAGCCTTGTTCAACTCAAGTTGGGATATATGACCCTGTCTGTTATTGCAGTGGTGAATATGAGCATATTCTTAGTATTTTACAGCAATGGCGAAACTGAGCTAAGAATGCCCAACAGTCTTCGATACAGTAGACACTTCGAGCAGCAGTTCCAGCTTCTTCTTCACATAGCGATAGCCCCTGTTATTCAAGTCGACTTCTACTTCTTGTATCTGCTGTCGTAAGACCTCCAGAAATGCAGTTTCACTGGAAGTGCAATTCTCACAACTGAAAGCTTGGAAAATATGCAGCTCCAAGAGTAGCGCTTTTAACTGTGAGAGCAGCATTTGTAGTGAAAACGCAATACTGGGGTTCTTGCCTTTGGCATTATGAAAATACCATATCTGCTGGGAGCTGCAAGAAGCCTGAGCGCCGGTTCGCGGTGTTGGCCTCGGCAGGCTTTTGGCTTTGTTTCCGTAGTGACTGCTCTGATGTGTTGAATCGGCGAAATGTGATGCATTTTTGTGTAAATGGCTCGTAGCCGTGGAAAAGCTTGCGAAAGCCCTAATAATACTAATTTACTGGAGCTAATGAGCGAGCCGATAGAGGTAATGATACTGTAAAAGGCTTGGGAAGCGCGTTTTGCAAGAGTTGATATAGAATACAACTAGAATTGTCGATGCACTATGCAGCACGTCTTGCGTCGCCACGCTAGTGATACCTCAAAGAGCGTTCAAAACCAGCAAAGATGTTCGGAAGACAAGGCGTAGCCGAGTGGTTTCATTCTGAGACTGGCGTGTGTTTGCGAATTCAGGAGAGTTATCTTCCGAGTACGATTCATTATTACTGTTCAGCCTTGTCCACACAGTGCCTCCACCTCCAGCATTGAACTTTCTTTGAACCTTTACTTTCGTGCACTTCCTAAGAACACTGGTGTACAAGTACCTTTCAATCGGCGACACAGAATGTACGACCTGTCGACAAGAGGTGTTCTCGTTGGCAGTAAACTTGTGAGTTCACTTTGAGATCTGCAAGTCACCCTCTGCAAGTCACCCTCTGCCAAGAGGAGCAGTGGACGCGTTTTCTATTTTTAAATTATTGGTCAGTATAGCACGCATATTTTCCCCACTATGGAATATAATGGCAAGTATTTCGCCGGCGAACACTAGCAAAAAAGATGCACGCGTCTGCACTGCGGCGTGCTCATGGGAAACTCCGCCGAAGAAAACCGGCATTTTCGTTTGATATAAACTTTCCCGTTTCGAAAGATGACAAAGTAGCAAACTATGCTGCTGCTGGCAACAAATTGGCGTCTCGCTGGATAGCCAACTAGTCGGCTGCAGGTGGCTGAACTGTGGGGTTCTCTGCAGATTCATTTCCTGAATCTGCAATGACTTTAAGCCAGTACTGCGATAAATTCGTTTGCTGCAGTATACAGCATGCAAAGAACCTCTAGTTGCTGCAGCGCATTGAGCTTTTTTGTTGCCCTGCATTTGCTCCCCTCTGTATCCAGCAGGTCTGCGCACTTTCTTCACCAGAATTTCTCTGCAACCGCAGTGCAAAACTGACTGCAAAGTACACTTTTAAGAAAATACAAATTCAGAAACTTCCGAAATAGCCATTCCGTCGGCCACTTGGGCATAACCGCGTCCTGGGTGTGAAGTCAGAGCGCTCACAGTTTGCTGCTGAGCACTTTTCACTGTCTTAGCAAAATCGGGATCGCCGAAGTTCCCTTGGCCCTCCAGTCCAGGTTATTTCAGCTCTGAGCCCCCATTCTTAGCTGAGGAGGCCAAGAAAGAAGTGCATTTAGAGGTAGTTGAGGCCTGCTCCACCCACTGGGGTCTGCTGCTGTTACTACTCCTTTGGCAGCGCCACCCACTGGGGTGTGCTGCTGTTGTTATTCCTTTCGCAGCGCCACCCTAGAGAGCTAGCCAGTCCCGGAGCATCCTGGCCCTAGCAAGCATTGCCTGAAGCTCCCTACCTAGTTGCCTGGCCGGCTGCCCGGGCCGCCTGCCAGCGAAGTCTTTGGGTAGCCACGCCGCTGACTGCCTGGCTAGCTAGCTAGCTAGCTCGCTAGCTTTGCTAGATAGCTAGATAGATAGACAGCCGAACACCCGGCTGCCTCTACAAGCACTGGAAAGCGACGGCAAACAATAAGTCCATTTGCTCCTGCAGAACCCTCCCGGTACAGCTAGCGAACGAGCCATTACTAGCCAGCTGACTAGCTACAGCTCAGTAGCTATCTAGTTAGCCAGCTGGATGAATAGCTAGCCATGCTGCGAGGGACCTAAGGTCCTAGCTAGCCAGGCAGTAGGCTGGCTAGTTGCCCCTGTTTGCTTCTTGAGACAGATAAGTGAGCTCTGCTCTTGTGGCCAATGCAGAAAAACAATAAAACAAAATGTTTCCAGAACAGCTGGGGGCCCCAAGGGCAAAGCCTCCAGGCCGAACTGCACTTGGGGGCCTCAAAAAGGCTCCCAGAGGACCCCCACGGGCCCCCCAAGGCGGCTCTAATGGGGGGCCCCTTAAAGGGGGCCCTCAACGAAAGGCCCCTACAAAGGAACCCGTAAAAGGAGGCCTCCTTGGGGACTTTAAAAGGGTCCTTAAAAGGAGGCCCTCAAAGGGGGGCCCCTCGAACAAGGCACTTTATCCCAAGTTGAACAGGGGCCCCTATAAAGATATTTCCCGAGGAGAGCAGCGGGCAAGAGTGTCCTAAAAAAGATCTTTAAGGGGGCCTCGGGGCCTCCCTTCGAAGGGGCCTGGGGGCCCCCAAAGCATCCCTAGAAAAGACCCTTAAAGGGGGCATAAGGGCCCCCTCCAAGGATCTTCTCTAGGAACGCTCTTGACCCGTGCTCCCTTTTGAAAACATCATTTTAGGGGCTCTTCCTCTTCTGGGGGCCCCCCAGAAGAGGGCCCCAGAAGGGCGGGGGGTCCCCTTCAGGGGGCCCCCTGAAGGGGGCACCCCTCCCGGGGGGTGCCCTCCAGGGGCCCCTTCAGGGGGGCCCCCTGAAAGGGGCCCCCTTTTGGGGGGCCCCATCTAGGGGCCCCTGAAGGAGGGTTTCCCGGAGGCGACCCCCTGAAGGGGGGCCCCCTCTAGGGGCCCCTGAAGGGGGGCCCCTAGAGGGTTAAACTCCTTCAGGGTCGCATTCTAAAAACTTTTTTGTAAAAGGCTTTATTGGGGTGGCTCTTCTTGGTTTGGGGACGGGCCTAAAGCCTCGGAGAGTTCTAAAAGCTGCTGCTCTAAAGCTGTATATTCAGCTTGTTTAGTTTCAGCTAGGCATTTGAGTTGCTGCAGCAGCAAGTGCTTTTGCTGCAGCGCTTGCTGCTGCTGCTGCTGCAGGTCCTGGACGGCAGCTGCGGCTTGCTGCTGCTGCTGGCGCTCTTCCTGCTGAAGCAGCTGCTCCTGCTGCTGCACCACCCGCTGCAGCTGCTGCTGCTGCTGCTGGTGCTGCTGCTTGGCTTCTCTCACCCCCTCCAAGTGTTCTCTCTCGGCTTCCTGCAGCTGCTGCTGCTCGTTTTGCTGCTGCTGCTGCAGCTGCTGCAGATCTTCCTGCACAAGCTGCATGCGCTTTTCCAGAGTCTTCCGGTTCTGCTCCACAATAAAAGATAAACCAACCCCAAACCCTTAACCCTAAACCCTAAACCTCAAACCCTAAATCCAAAACCCTAGGCATGAATCCAAACCACGACGGACTGCATGCGCTTGCAGCCGGCAAGCACTAGACTACAAACCCTCAGCAGGAGTTTCAGAATAGGCTAGGGTTTAGGGTTTCTGATGAGGGCTTATGAGGGTTTAGGGTTTCCGAAAATCTAAGAGTTTATCCCATGAGACGAGGGTTGTTTAGGCGGGGCCCCTCGGGCTCACTCCCTAAACCCTAAACCCTCTTCTCAAACCCTAAACCCTAAAAGTGAATCTTTTGGCATTTTGAGGTTTTTTGGCAGGGTTTAGGCTAAGGCTCGCGGTTCGGCCTGCAGCTTAAACCCCAAACACTAAATCTTTAACTCTGAACCCCAAACCCCAAACCCTAAACCCCAAACCCTGAAACCCAAACCTTAAACCCTAAACCCTAAACCTCAGCAGCTGGGGTTTACGTACTGCCAGGAGGTCTTTTATGGCCTTTTTCAACTTCTCAATTTCTTTCCCCAACCGCTGGCGTTGCTGCTGAGTCTGCGCATAGACAGAAGCAGCGGAACCCTCCAAACTGCAGCTAGCTAGCTGGCTAGCTAGCTGGCTAGCTGGCTGGCTAGCTACATGGATAGCTGGCTAGTTAGCTAGCTAGCTGGCTAGCTAGCTGGCTGGGTAGGTAGCTAGCTGATTAGCAAGTTGGAAAGCTCGCGAGCAAACACGGGGTCTTGGCTAGCTACCAGCCTAATAGCCTGCCTGACTAGCTAGCTAGCTAGCTAGCTAGCTAGTCAGGCAGGCTATTAGGCTGGTAGCTATCTATCTATCTAGCTAGCTAGCTAGCTAGCTGGCGAGGTGTATGTACACTAGGAGCGTGGAGCTAACGACTTGCCTCTTCCTTCGCCTCTTCCTCGAGACGCATTACCCGCAGCATTTCTTTTTTCAGCTCTGTCCAGTCCACCCCCAGCTGCAGCAGCAGCAGCAGCAGCAGCAGCAAGGGTATGCGGGCCTCAGCAGCAGCAACCAGAGGACCGCTGGTGCTTCTATAGCAGAAAAAAAGTAAACTAGGGAAAACAAAAACTGGCGGCCCCTCACCACTTTCACTTAATCTAAAAAATGTCTCCATGACAATTTGATTATTTTTTATTTGTGTTTTTTAATTATTTCATTATTATTGTTGAGGAAGCTCAGACTCGACAGCAGCAGCAGCAGTAGCAAAGGGCGCAGCAGCAGCAGCAAAAGGTGCAGCAAAAGCAGCCACAGCAGCAAACGGTGGAGCTGCAGCAGCAGCAGCAAAAGAGGCAGCAGCAGCAGCAGCAGCAGCAAATCTGCAGCTGCAGCAGCACTAACGCTGCCACTTCAAAGCCTTGAAACGAGAAAGGCCCTCCAGCTTACTATCTCTTTGGTTGCTCGCTTTACATCGCATGCAGCAGCAGCAGCAACAGCAGCAGCAGCTCGCTCAGCGGCGGCGCTTCCGCCGCTGCCAGCAGCAGCAGCACCGCCAGCAGCAGCAGCAGCAGCAGCAGCAGCAGGGACGGTCTCCATCTTCGGCAAAGCACTCCAAGCTTCTGCTGTCTGCAGCTTTCCAGAAACTGCTAGCTGTGCCATGTTGCTGAGGGCTTCGTTAACCTGTGGCAGCAAACGCGCAAGGCCGCAGCAGCTGCTGCTGCAGCACAGCAGCAGCAGCAGCAGCAGCAGCAGCGGCATCAAACGCAGCAGCAGAAGCTGTAAACAGGGAGTACCGATTGGCCCGCAATGCGCAGCTTCTCCGAGTCGTCAGCAATCTGCAACAGAAGCAACGAAGGAGAAGCCAGAGCATGCAGCAGCAGCAGCAACAACAGCTGCAGCAGCAACAGCTGCGCCAGCAGCAGCAGCAGCAGCAGCAGCAAGAACGGGTGCAGCTGCGCCTACTTTGTCCACGAGATCCTGAAGTCCCTCACTTAAGACTTCAATTTCCTGAGGGGAAGCAGCAGCAGCAGCAGCAGCAGCAGCAGCAGCAGCAATATCCGCAGCAAAATGAGCAAACCACCATAGGAAGCAGCAGCAGCAACAGCATTCTTAGCCAAAAACGCCGAAGATTTGGCAGCCATTCAAAAAGATCTGCTGTCCCTAAGACCTAAACCCTAAACCCTAAACCCTAAACCCTAAACACTTGAAGCATGACTGCTGACGTATGTGTAGCAGCGACATTTATGTTGAATCAATACCAGTTAACCCAAACCCTCGACCCTAAACCCTAGACCCTAAACCCCAAAACCCCAAATATAAACCCTAAACCCTAAAGCCCCAGAATCGCTGTTTCAGCATTTCCTTGAGTATATGCCCTGAACTCTAAACCCTAAACCCTGAACTCTAAACCCCACACATTTGACGCTAAAAGCTGCTGCTTCTCCCCTTCGAATGTGCCCCCCCTAAGCTCTAAACCCTAAACCCTAAACCCTAAACCCTAAAACCCTAAACCCTTTCTCACTTTAGCACGATGAGAAACTCCTTCCCGCAGGCGACCCACATCATGGCGAATCCTCTCCACCTCGGCTTTGTCAATCTGCGCAAAGCCCCAAACCCTAAACCCTAAACCCTAAACCCTAAACCCTAAATCACTATCCCATTGTGTTAAGCCCCGAAGTGCCGCATAGCCTGCAGCTGAAAGCTTCGAGTCTTCCCTGACACCCCTAAAGTGCAAACTCTAACCCTCCAACCCTCAAAACCCTAAACCCTGAACCCTAAACCCTAAACCCTGACAAACTTCACCCCCTGGGCCTTGATGCGCTCCTCCAGCCTTTTCACTTCTTCTAGTGCTGCCTTTTGCTGCTGCAGCAAAGAGTCTCTTTCTGCTTCTGTTGCTGCAGCCACGCTCTCCTGCAACAGCAGCCACAAACCCTAAACCCTAAGCCCTAAACCCCAAACCCTAAACCCTAAACC
>NW_013653948.1:30000-35814 GCF_000499385.1 Eimeria necatrix
ACCCTAAACCTTCAATTCAAACCGTTAACCCTAAACCCTAAACTCAAAACATGAATTTGAAGCCCTAATCGCAAACGCCAAACCCTAAACCCTAAAGCTAAAGCCTGGACCCTAGGCCCAAGATCCAGACCCCATACCCTAAACCCTGAGCCCTAAACCCTTCCCACGCTCCAAATCCTAAACCCTAAACCCTAAACCCTAAACTTTAGGCCCACCCGATTTCTTTGAATAGTCTGGGGACTTCGTCGTTTACATTTTCTGCAGTTATTTTAACAGAGTCATCAAAGCAGCGCCTGAAATAAAAAAATTTTAAATCAATTAATTTAAATTAATTGATTTAAATTAATTAATTTAAATCAATTAATTTAAATCAAACAATTCCAAGATACAAACCCGCGACAAACAAATCCAAATAACAGCAGCAGCAACAGCAGCAGCAGCAGATTCAGCAGCAGCAGCAGCAGATTCAGCAGCAGCAGCAGCAGTTATTGAAACAACCGGCCTAGGCAATTCTGAAGGTATTTCTTCCCAATTCAAAGATGCTACAGCAGCAGCAGCAGCAGCTGCTGCTGCTGCTGCTGCAGCAGCTGCTGCTGCTGCTGCAGCTGCTGCTGCTGCTGCAGCTTTTCAATTCAAGTCAGACTTTCAGACAGCTAGTTTGGCTGGCGCTTTACCGCGTTTCTATTCATCTAGTGCTGGCCACAGCGCGCCCCAAACCCTAAACCCTAAACCCTAAACCCTAAACCCTAAACCCTAAGCCCTGCGGGCTAAGGAGCGCGAAACTGAAAGGTGCCTTCAGTGCGATGCACGGCCTTCCGCATAGCTTAGGGAATTGAGCCTAGGGTTTACTTATTAGAGTCTAGGGTTTAGGGTTTAGGGTTTAGGGTTTAGGGTTTAGCACCTGAAGAGGTGACCCCATATTTCAATAAGGAGAGACCGCTGAGGGCTGCTCAAAGCCTTGGCCGAAAGAGGCCCCGGAAATTCGGAAAACGACAAAAACCTGAGACGACAAACCCTAAACCCTAAACCCTAAACCCTAAACCCTAAACCCTAAACCCTAAACCCTAAACCCTAAGCTCTAAACCCTAAAAGACCAGGGAGACCTAAACCCCAAGGGCAGCTGCAGCCACTGCAAACCTCTCAAAGCTCTAGGGTTGAGCGCAGTGGCCACTGCGCGGCGCAGCGAGCCAAAACGAGGGTTTAGGGTTTAGGGTTTAGGGTTTAGGGTTTAGGGTTTAGGGTTTAGGGTTTGCCTGGTTATAGTCCTGAGGGCATCTCGCTTGAAACTGTCTTGAGACTGGAGACTCTTCAGCTTGGAGGCCTCGGCGCTGCGTTTGCCTCTTCTGTAGGTGCTGTGTAGGGTTTTGTCGGCTGCAGAGCTCGCAAACCCTAAACCCTAAACCCTAAACCCTAAACCCTAAACCCTAAACCCTACGCGCAGCCTACCCGTATTCACAGCTTTGTAAAAGGAAAAGTCGCTCAGTTCCCGCGGCTGCTGGCTGTCGAGAGGCAGAGAAGAAGCGGCAGCTGCGACGCAACATGCAAACCCTAAACCCTAAACCCTAAACCCTAAACCCTAAACTCCACGATTCTGCATCTGAAGATAACGCTAAATAACGAGGAGAGGCTCACGGGTGTTCGCCGAGCGGAAAGGAGAAGTAGGCCCCCCTATTAAAGGCTCCATTCTGGAAAAAATTAGGGTTTAGGGTTTAGGGTTTAGGGTTCAGGGTTTATGGTCTAGGGTTTAGCTCTCTTAAGATCGAGGGCTTTCCGTCCAAAGTGCAACTCGTAAACCCTAAACCCTCGCCCTCGCCAACACGGCATAGGCCCTGTACCCTAGCCCTTGCCAGCGCGCCGCAAACCCTAAACCCTAAACCCTCAACTTCGCCGTATGGACACGCCCTAAACCCTAAACCCTAAACCCTTAACTCCAAGTTGCTGCAGCCGCTTTGGTGGGTAGCAGTGCTGCAGAGCTGCGAAGACACCGGCGAGAGCTGATGGGCTCTTGGGGGTTCTCTGGCGTCCAAGAGAAGCAATTTAAAAAATTAAATATATTTTAAGACGAAAAATAAGAATATAAAAGAATAATAATGCAAAAGGCCGACAAAATGGGTGGGTGTGGCCTACAGACCCTCCGGGGGTTTCGGCGGGCGGTGCAGCTGAACTCAGGTGTACGTACACCCGAGCTCGCGAGAAGCCAAAACGCGGGAATAAATCCTTTAAATGTATTTCATTTATATAATTAATATTAAATGGCAGCCGCGGCAGCCTGGGGGCCCCCCCAAGCCCCAGAACCACCCGCTGCCCACTAGCAGGGTAAGCAAGTAGCTGGGGTGTACGTACACCTCAAACTCCAGGAAGCCGCCAGTCCTTTGGCTTCTTTTGGCACTTTTATTTTTATTCCAATTTCTCTTTTCCGCTGACGACTTAATCGCAGCAAACCCGGAACAACCCCACCCATAAACACCCCGCTGCTCAGCTTTCTATGAATGCTTAGAACTTCTTTAGTTAATTCTTTTTCACTTCTTTTTATTTTATTTTTTTTGAAGTTCTCCAGCGCTGCTACTCGCAGCAGATGCCTCGGCCAAACCCTCGGGGCCTTTCCCTTCTGCCTTCGGGGTCTCGATTGCGCTGCTTAGGATTTAGGGTTTAGGGTTTAGAGCCTAGGGTTTGCGCTCTAGGGTTTAGGGTTTAGGGTTTGGGGCCCCAAGAGCCCCGCCATTCGATCCGGAACTTGAGGGCCCCTGCTCGAAGAAATGACAAGTGCGCCGCACCGCGAGGGTTTAGGGTTTAGGGTTTAGGGTTTAGGGTTTAGGGTTTAGGGCTTAGGGTTTAGGGCTTAGGGGTCAGGGCTTGGGGTTTAGGGTTTAGGGTTTAGGGTTCATTTTGTGTGCAGCTGAAGTTCTGAAAATCAAAAGTGACTGCGTCATATTGGATGGCAAGCAGCTTGACATCGAGTAAAGCTAAACCCTAAACCCCAAACCCTAAACCCCAAACCCTAAACCCCAAACCCTAAACCCCAAACCCTAAACGACAAGCCATAAACCCTAAAGTCCAGAATGCTTGCAAATGTGGGCGTCGAAATTAGCTAGGGGAGCTTCTCGGGATTCACACTTGCGACGTATGCTTAAGGGTATAACGTTAAGGGTTTAGGGTTTAGGGTTTAGGGTTTAGGGTTTAGGGTTTAGGGTTTGAATGGTCAGGAAGTGGGATTTTCCTTATCAAGATGCTGCTCTCCGCCTGCAGCGGCCTGACTTGAAAATTTTATCTCTGCAGAAGGCATGCAGCTGCGTAAGCTCTAAACCCTAAACCCTAAACCCTAAACCCTAAATCCTAAATCCTAGGTCTTTAAACTTAAACCGTGAGCTCTAGATCTCCAAGTAGAAGCAGCAGAAAGAGCTGGTTGATGAACCTCGAGGCTGGGGGTTTCGGGCTTAGACTTGGAGGGTTTAGGGTTTAGGGTTTAGGGTTTAGGGTTTGTGCTGCTGCTGCGCCGTGTGTGTGCGCCAGATGACTGCAGCAGCATTTGCTGCTGCTAAGGGAGCAGCAGCTCATGCTGCTGTTGTTGGCGTTGTGACTTCTGTCTCAGACCCTCGTGGAGTCGCCAGTAAACCCTCAGCAGCAAACGCCTGGGTTTAGGGTTTAGGGTTTAGGGTTTAGGGTTTAGGGTTTGGGGTTTAGGGTTTAGGGTTTAGGGTTTGGAATCGTTCTGTGAACCTGCTGGTGTTGCTGCAGATGAAATGAAATGGTGCTGGATCTTGTGGGACACAAAGTCAGCCTCCGCTGCTGCTGCTGCTGCTTGTGCTGCTGCTGCTGCTGCTATTGTTGTTGTTGCTGCTGCTAATGTTGCGGCTACTGCTGCTGCTGTTGCTGCTGCTCTTCCTGTTGCGGCTATTATGACTGTCGCTGCTGCTGTTGCTGCTGCTGCTACTGTTGCTGCTGCTGCCTCCGCTGTTGCTGCTTTTTATGGCCCTGATGCTGTCGCTTTTGGTGCTGCTGCTGCTGCTGCTGTTGCTGCTGTTGCTGCCACTGTTCGTAGTTAGTAGTAGCGGAACCACTGCTGCTGCTGATACTGCTGCTGCTGCTGCTGCTGCTGCTGCTGCTGCTGCTGCTGTTGCTGCTGCTGCTGAGGGCTTTAAATGAGTTTGATTGTTATATTTCAGGGAGACAAATTTGCTGCTTTCTTTTCGTGGGGAGGAACTTTGGAGCTGCCTCAGGCAAGCCCCCCTAGTCTTAGGGTTTAGGGTTTAGGGTTTAGGGTTTGGGCTATGAGCAGCTTCGAGCCTTCAAAGATAGCAGAAGACCTCCATGTCGCATTAGCTCTTTGCGTTCTCCCTTGTCTTCAGCTCTGAATAGCCAGGGCCTAGGGTTTAGGGTTTAAGGTTTAGCGTTTAGGGTTTAGGGTTTAGGGTTTAGGGTTTAGGGTTTGCGCAGGAAGAAGGGCGTCCAGCGGGGGGACTTGGTTGCAGTGCTAAACCCTTCTTTGCTTCCAAAGGCCGACGGCTCCGATTCGCGAGCAGCAGCAGTCGAAGATGATGACCAAATTCTCAAAGTGCAGCCCTAAACCCTAAACCCTAAACCCTAAACCCTAAACCCTAAACCCTAAGCAGTAGGGCGCATCGAGGACCTGCGGCAGCTGCGTAGGCCAGAGTCCAGATAAGCCCAGCCCACGCTCTCTCCACTTGCTTTCAGAAGCCTTGGGCCCACAGTTTAGGGTTTAGGGTTTAGGGTTTAGGGTTTAGGGTTTAGGGTTTAGGGTTTAGGGTTTGTGTGCAGCTGGGCGCTGTCAAAGGAATAGTTCGCTGCAGCGCTATGACTCGCCGCCAACTCCAGTGCAGACAAATGGTCCATCTGTAAGTCATCAAAACCCTAAACCCAGGGGCCCCCAAGGGGCCCCCTAGGGGCCCCCAGGGGGCCCCCTAGGGGCCCCCAAGTGGCCCTTTAGGGGCCCCCAGGGGGCCCCCTAGGGGCCCCCAAGTGGCCCTTTAGGGGCCCCCAGGGGGCCCCCTAGGGGCCCCCAAGTGGCTCCTTAGGGGCCCCCAGGGGCCCCTTAGGGGCCCCCAAGGGGCCCCTAGGGTTGTTTGAAGGTCCTCAATAAAGTCCTTCAAGGGGGCCCCCAAGGCGCCCCCAGGGGGCCCCCCAAGGAGCCCCCAAGGGGCTCACTAAGGGGCCCCTTGGGGGGCCCTTGGGGCCCCTTAAGGGCCCCCTTAAGGGGCCCCTTAAGGGGCCCCTTAGGGGGCCCCTTAAGGGGCCCCTAGGGCCCTACTGGGGGCCTGTAGAAGAGGTCATATTTTCAGCAAAAGAAAGTTGCTCCTTTAATGCTGTTGCTGCTGTTGCTGCTGTTGCCGCTGCTGGATACTTGCTGCTGCTGCTGCTGCTGCTGCTGCTGCTGCTGCAGGCCTAGCATGGGGGAGTACTGCCGGTTCCACGTGAACTGCAAAGACAGGCAGCACAAGGGTCCTGCTGCTGCTGCTGCTGCTGCTGCTGATGCTGCTGCTTCTATTGGTGAGCTGCTGTGCGGCGCGGACCAAGAAAGGCGGACGGCCATTCTCCACAAGCTTGTTCCTTCTGCTGCTGCAGCAGAAGCAGCAGCAGCAGCAGCAGCTGCTGCTGCTGCTGAAGTTGACGCACTCAAGGCAAAGCCAAGTCAGAATCAGCTGCTGCAGCAAAAGGAAAACCTCTCGCTGCAGCAGAAGCACGCGAAGCAGCAAGCAATGAGCAGTGAGAGAAGCTGCTGCTGCTGCTGCTGCTGCTGCTGCTGCTGCTGCTGCTGCTGCTGCTGCTGCTGCTGCTGCTGCTGCTGCTGCTGCTGCT
>NW_013653949.1:0-1514 GCF_000499385.1 Eimeria necatrix
TTCCAAGTATCAGGGAAGAGAACCGGTACCCTGATGTGCCCCAAGGGGAATGCGAAGTCGCCGTATTCAGCGGCAGATGTATTGCTACGCTTGCAGCCTTCTCAGTAGCCAGCTAAGGCAAAAGCAGAGCATGGGGTTTCGAGAATAAGATGCAGCGTTTCAGTCCTTGGTACACCATTCATCCCGAGCTTGTTCGACGAAACACTCACAATGCCTGCACTAAGCGATGGTCTCGAATACAAGAAAACATCTTCAGTCATTGTCATGAAGGTATCCTCACGCAAACACTCACAAGGAGAAAGGCGTGTCAACGTACCTTCTGCATTTTGGAACGGGTCCTCCATCCTGAGTATTTCGCGATTCTCAGCGCGCATCGCTGTACCTCAACTGTTTCCCACTTAAGGCTTGATGCAACACAGTGATGAAACACTGTCTTTCTGGGGTTCATTCAGGCTGGAGAAACGCAGCAAGTCTTCTGATTGTACAAGGCATAATCATCATGCCAAGATGCTTCTTAGGTTGGCGAAGCCCACAACATCCCTCCAAATTAGGGTGCAAAACTGAAGAGATGAAAATAGTGGGAGCATATAATTGCGCTTGTGTATGCATTAGAACAAAGTGCTCGTCACAACGCATCTCGTGTCTGCATGCTGAAGTCCTTCTCACATTTGTTGGCGATGGCGCCATTCAGTGATATACACCTAAAGTGCTGACGTCATCCGTATCACAAAGTGCAATTTTGCGCTCAGCAGGTTTCGGTCTCATCACCTGGGTGCGTGGCATTGGAGGCTGAATTCGAATTTCTTCGAGATAGATTTTTTGGAGCCGATAGGATAATCAAAGCCTGTCCTGGCGATACGTGTAGCGTGCAGGAGCAGTAACGTATCGAGAGCAAAAATTATTCGCCGCAGCGCTGGCGTGATGCACGGGTCTTCGCCGCAGTGCGGGCATGGTACTGTAAGCTGGAAAGCCTTGGAACCGCATGCCGAGCACACGCGAAGCAGTAGTTTTGAGATTGTGTGACAATATGACTAGCTGGGGTACAAATGAAGATATGAATGCATGCAAAGCCGGCACTGTTTGCTGTCCAGTGCAGCCGGCTGTCCACTGTAAATGCATGGTTTACAAATCGGCTTAATGTTGGTTTCGAGATTCGCTAATGCGCATTTCATGGTAAAGACTGATAGACTGGTTATGGGGAGTAATGGCACGTTATTCTAGCTGTCAAACTGATGCAACCACAGAAACTGGCCATCATGCAAGTCCATAAAATCATCCTGCGTGTGAAAAAAGCCAGATGTGTATGCCAGCTGAGGAGGAAAAGATTCAGATTTTACAGGTTCGTAGAGTTCTGGGATCTATCTGTTGTACTGGAGCGCTCATCAGCGGATGCGCTAGAAGCTGTATGACAAGAAAAGCATGTCATGTGTGGACCGTGAGATAAGAGCCATCAACCACCTATCAGAGAAGAGAAGCGGTACCCTGATGTGTCCCGAGGGGAACGCAAAGTCGTC
>NW_013653950.1:0-1123 GCF_000499385.1 Eimeria necatrix
GACCGTCACCAGTGACGCTTCTCAGAATGCTCCACAACTCATTTACATGCCTGGATATGCTAGGAACCCAACAAACAAACGCCTCCTCTTTCTTCTCCAAACATCTGAATCGGCCTTGTAACGGACTGCAGTGCAGCTGCATGAAGCAAGCGTCTTGCTGCATCTGACTCAGGGCTACAAAAGCCGACTGGCAGACTCATCAACTACGCAGCTTCGCGACC
The DNA here is from genome assembly GCF_000499385.1 of Eimeria necatrix. Taxonomy (NCBI): domain Eukaryota; phylum Apicomplexa; class Conoidasida; order Eucoccidiorida; family Eimeriidae; genus Eimeria; species Eimeria necatrix. The sequence goes on from NW_013653950.1 coordinate 222, forward strand.
TAATGTGCAAAGTGATATGAACCCAAAAAAATGTAGACCACAACTGCGCGGGTAGAGGCCCTGCTCCCACTAAATTCTTTGTGCAACACAGCATCTATATCGACCTAATGTGCAAAGTCATACGAACGCAAAAAAATGTAGACCACAACTGCGCGGGTAGAGGCCCTGCTATCATTTTCTCCCCTTGCAAATTCCCTCCGACAAAGAGCTAGCATCCTGCTGTCGCGTTCGCACTGACAAGACACGGGCTAACCATCCACCACATGTTGCCATCGCGCGCGCCTTCTTGAAAACGACAAAATGTGTCACGCACTGCCGAGCTTTGTGCACATATTGCGATACTGTTGGTGCTACAATTTAGGATTAAAATACTTCCTCGAACGTACCCTTTAACCTGCCACTTACTCTGCCAACAGCTCACCAGAAACGCGGCAACAACAGAGCTTCGACATCGCTCAGCTCTGGAACAGCCAGTAGACACAACTGGCTGTACATTCACTCACAGCCTGTGACAAGCAACAAAGCCTAGCAAGTGATGCTATCCCCCGTGGGCAGACCATGAGGACACCTCCGCAAACGGCAAGTGTAAAGCCATGCAGCACTGCACCACAATGAAGTCTCTCGCAAACTAACTGCCAATACAAACCGCACACGTCGAGAAAACAGCCTATGCATCAGCACCGGCTGCGCGCCTCTCGTTTTATAATAGCCAATACACCCCCATCGCACCGCGCTCACTCTACGTTGAAACCACACGTCTTGACCGGCACCAGTGACGCTTCTCAGAATGCTCCACAACTCATTTACATGCCTGGATATGCTAGGAAGTTAACGAACAAACGCCTCTTCTTTCTTCTCTAAATATCTGAATCGGCCTTGTAACGGATTGCAGTGCAGCTGCA
>NW_013653951.1:0-1388 GCF_000499385.1 Eimeria necatrix
CTCCAGTGCAACCGACTCTTCAGTGTAAACGTATTGCGTACAAATCGGTTTAGTGCTCGTTTCGCGGCCCACTCATCCGCATTTCATGGTAGAGACTGATAGACTGGTTACGGGGCGTAAAATCATATTATGCTAGCTGTCGAACTGATACAGGCACAAAATGGGCCGTCATGCAAATCCATAAAAGCATGCCGCGTCTGAGAGAAGCCAGATGTGCATGCCTGCCGACGAGGAAAAGATTCTGATTTTACAGGTTTGTAGACTTCTGGGATTTATCTGATGTACCGAAGCGATCATCAACGGATACGTTAGAAGCTGTATGACGAGAACAGCATATCATGTGTGGAACATGAGATAAGAGCCACCAACCACGTATTAGAAAAGAGAAGCCTGCCCTGATGTGTCCCGAGGGGAATGCAAAGTTATCGTGTTCAGTGGCAGACTTATTGCTAAACTTGTAGCCTTCTTAGTAGCCAGCTAAGTCAAATGCAGTGCATGGGATTTCGAGATGAACATGCAGCTTTTTAGCCCTGGAACACCATTCATCCTGAGCTTGTTCGATGAAACACTCAAAAAGCGATGCTTTGCAACACACGAAAACGCCTTGAGTCACTGCCTTGAGGCCAACCGCACGCAAATGCTCACAATGAGAAAAACCTGCAAACGCACATCCTGTATTTTTGAAAGGGTCCTCCATCCTCGGTATTTCGCGAATATCAGCGCTTGTGGGTATGCATCTTTTGACGCCCACTTAAGGCTTGATGCAACAAAGTGATGGAACACTGCCGTTGCCTTGCTTATTCAGGCTGGATAAATGCAGCAAACCTTCTGACTGGCCAAGGCACAATGATCATTCCAGGATGCACCTTAAGTTGGCGAAGTCCTCAACATCCCTCCATATTAGTGTGCCAATCTGAGGCGATGAAAATAATGGGAGCATGTAATCGCCCCTGTGTTTGTATTCCAACAAAATGCTCGTCATAACGCATGTCGTGTCTTCACGTTTAAAGCTTCTCATTCGTTGGCGATGGTCTCATTCAGCGGTAAGTGCTGACTTCATTCACAGCACAAAGTGCAGTTTCCCGACCAACACTCCTCGGCCGCATTATCTGGGTGTGTGGCATTGGAGCTAAATCCGAATTTTCTTCGAGATAGACTTTTTGGAGCCGATCACATAATCAGAACCTGTGCTGCCGATAAATGTAGCCTACAGGAGCGGTAACGTATGGAAAACAAAAACTAATTGCCGCGGCGCTGGCGTGATGCACAAGTCTTCGTCGCAGTGCGGGCATGGTACTGCGAGCTGGGAAGCCTAGAAACCGGATGTGGAGCGAACGCGAAGCTGTGGGTTTGACGTTTTGTGACAATATGACTAGCTCGGGTACAAA
>NW_013653952.1:0-1500 GCF_000499385.1 Eimeria necatrix
GTACCCCAGCCCCCAACCCAACCCCCAAACCCCAAACCCTAAACCCTAAACCCTAAACCCTAAACCCTAAACCCTACCCGTCCTCGGGAGTGTAAGTTATTTTCACAGTCCCCGGCCCCGGCACGCGGAACTCCACCGCTTGGTACTGATCGCCGAAGGCGTGGCGGCCAATTATTATGGGCTTTTCCCACGTGGGCACCAAACGCGGGACCTGCAGCAGCAGCAGCAGCAGCAGCAGCAGCAGCAGCAGCAGCAGCAGCAGCAGCAGCAGCAGCAGCAGCAGCAGCAGCAGCAGCAGCAGCAGCAGCAGCAGCAGCAGCAGCAGCAGCAGCAGCAGCAGCAGCAGCAGCAGCAGCGGCGGCGGCGTCGGATGTAGTAGGGGAGGAAGTGGGGGTGGGAGGGAGGTGCGAGGTTAGGGCACAGTGCAAGAAATGCTGGTGCTGCTGCTGCGGGTGCAGCAGCAGCAGCTGCTGCTGCTGCTGCTGCTGCTGCAGCTGCTGCTGCAGCTGTTGCTGCTGCTGCTGCAGCTGCTGCAGCTGCAGCTGTTGCTGCTGCTGCAGCAGCTGCAGCGAGACGCAGAGCAGCCGGAAAGGTCACAGGTGTGTTCCCACACTTGCCCCATAGGTTGCAAACTGCTGCTTGGGCCTAGGGTTTAGGGTTTAGGGTTTAGGGTTTAGGGTTTACGTTTTTGACGATAATTGGCATCCTGAAAATGGTTCCTCCCAACGTGTTTCGAATTGTGGCATTTGGGGACTTCCACATCTTCTTGAGGCCGAACTCTGCGCGCAAACCCTAAACCCTAAACCCTAAACCCTAAACCCTAAACCCTAAACCCTAAACCCGTTACCCTCATCCCATGACTTGCAGCGATGACTCCCCCGGGCCCGCAGCTTCGTCGGCGCACCCCCCCTGCGGACTCAGCCTTCAGCGTTCAGGGTTTAGGGTTTAGGGTTTAGGGTTTAGGGTTTAGGGTTTGGACCTTTGACTCTTTCTTCGTCGGGGGTGATGGTGGCGCACTTGACTCCAACTCCAACTCTCTTAATTGCTGCTGCTGCTTCCAAAGTCACTTTGTCTTCTGTTGCATCTCTGTTTTCCAAACTCAAGTCGAAGTACTCTATCGGCAGGTCCAGGTACTTCAGTATTAGCTGCGAACAAACTAGGGTTTAGGGTTTAGGGTTTAGGGTTTAGGGTTTGGGGTTTGGGGTTTGGGGGGTGGAGGAGGAAATGCGCACAAATTTGGGTTTAGGGTTTAGGGTTTAGGGCTGCGGCCGTAGTACTCGATCGGCAAGTCCAGGTACTTCAGTATTAGCTGCGAACAAACTAGGGTTTAGGGTTTAGGGTTTAGGGTTTGGGGTTTAGGGTTTGGGGTTTGGGGTTTGGGGGGTGGAGGAGGAAATGCGCACAAATTCGGGTTTAGGGTTTAGGGTTTAGGGTTTAGGGCTGCGGCCGTAGTACTCGATCGGCAAGTCCAGGTACTTCAGTATTAGCTGCGAACAAACT
>NW_013653953.1:0-1837 GCF_000499385.1 Eimeria necatrix
CCATTCAAGCCTTACGCAAATGCCTCTGTCTCCCCAACCCCCATCTGGTGAAGCCATTGCGACTAAGCAAAATTTTATTACGCGGAACATCTAAACAGCAGTTCCGAATGCTACCTCTTTGTTGACTTTGACAGGTGTTTTCACTGCTGCATGATTCCAACGTTTTCTTGCTCGCCATTTCGTTTGGTCACTGCCGGGCATGAATCGACAGTGCAGGCGGAAGGTAGGGAGCGCCTCTCAGCCACGCATTTGTCGGTGATTGTGCTATGAAATTAGCACAATCACAAGGAGAGGCTTTGACTTATAGTATTCCGTGGTCACACGTGCATGGTGGTGAAACGGATGATCTGATGCTTGAAACAAACGCATCGCGCGGACCCTCTAGTACGCGCTTCCTTCGATGCAGAAGTTAAATGCCATCCAGGTTGCTTTTCATTTATTGACAGCGACTGTGGGTAATCGGCAGCGTTAGTTACGGATTGATCTCAGGACACAAGTGACTAGTGGAAGTGGTCGTGTGATTATTCTGATGATTGCCGGGAGAAACAAGGCAATATGGGGGATTCTTGATTTTCTTTTGGGGGCACAACACTCCGCCTCAGCTGCACAGTTTGGGATGTGACGCCTGGGGCCGCCGTTACCATGAAGCAGGTTAACAAGCTTTCTACAAATTCTCGTTTCTGTTTCTGCTGTTTGTGAAGGACAAAGAATATGCTTTGGCTCACTGGCACGTTATGAACGTGCTGCGACGCGTTTGTGGCTCCAAGAGCTCGAGAAGTGATATACTACTGCAGGCATTGCTTGTCAACTGAAGCAGGCACGAACGACGTAGCTCTGCAGCTTTCCCATCCTCCGACGAAACTCTTCGTTATCTTGAGCATTAAGCAGTCGTGGTGTCTAGCAGTTCGAACGGTCATGTGCCGTTCGCCAGGGTCCAGACTGACTTGCTTGCCATGGTTATGTACGTGATCGATAGATTTAGATGCCCCGAAGAATTATGTAACGCAGCTGAACACAGCTGATAGTTAACATTTTGCGACAGACGTGTGCAAAAGCAATTCAACACTTGCTTTCATGCAGTTGGTGAGGCTTGTGAAAGAGTGGCATTGAGAAGCGCACATACTACAGACACTGCAGCCAGCTGGGTTTGCAGTGGCAAGCGGTGCTGCAACATGTCTCGCTTGCACAACGCTGCACACTGCGGTAGTTTGAGCATGATCCAGCGTGCTGGTGATGCGGAGTCTGTAGTGAGCCCCTCAGGTGCTCGACTGTTCGTGAGTCACCATGGTAGATGATCTTGGCACGCATGAGGAGAACGGATAAGTGGGACAGCGATTTTCCTTGAGCAGGCAGGTTTCTAGTTTGCTCTGACTGCGTAGCGTTGTTACGCGCCATCACCACATTGCGTCAGCTTTGCTGGATGAAGGCTAGCTTGGTACAGCAAAAAAAGGGCGCAAGCCGATATCTCACATGCGTTCTTGAAAACCCTGCGGACTCCTTCCTAGCTGCGCAACTGTTCCTTCGCGACGGCATTGGGTGGAGGTGGGATGCGTGGCAAGGAAGGTGATACATAATTGGACACCTTGCTAAACACCCCAAATGTGTGCGCGGCGTTGCTGTGCATCACTGTCACCCACCAACAACAAAACACTAAAGAACGCGCACTGTGTCAGTTGAGAGCTGGCTGGTTGAAGTGTTTTGCAGTGGGAGTTCCCGCGTGCTGCGCTTGTTCAACCAACAACAGAACATTAATGAACGCGCACTGTGTCAGTTGAGAGCTCGCTGATTGAAGGTTTTTGCAGTGGGAGTTACCGCATGCTGTGCTTATTCAACCGAT
>NW_013653955.1:0-1715 GCF_000499385.1 Eimeria necatrix
TGGTGTTTCCAAAATCATATACGTTTCTGGGATAGCCGCTAGCCACAAGCCGTGTTGAGGCTTTCGTCCCGCAACGTATCCGAGGGCGGAAAGGCGTACTCAGCAAATGCGAAGAATCCACCTTTGCAATCGTCAAGTGCACTGAACACAAAGCTCATGGACATCAGGTGTACCAGGGAGGGTCTGATGGCGCCGACGACCTTCCTCCAAATGCTATAGTGGTATGCGTCTTCTCCAGGTGCTACCACAGCAGCTTGAGATCTGCGCACGCTCTGCCAGACATCAAAACGACGGCGGAAACTTCAAAGTCATACACACAACAACCTGCAGAGGACTTGTGCAATGAGGTGGAAATCCTTTTTGGCGCGGTCCGTTCGACGCACAACCCACAAAAGAAGAAGAAAGACAACAAGATGTAAAGGATTCACTGGAAGGGCGCCGATTTCTCGGCCAAGGGTGCGTTCGATCCTATGCTTTGGAGTGTCATCCACAAGCATTGTGATTTCGCCGTAATGTCATTACGTTATATGGATCCTGCACAGAAAATGACGATAACGCCAGGCTGCCTCTAACATAACACTGTGTTCGTGCCAATAATCCAAGCCGACCTGTGCCAAATAAAGTCTGCAACCAAGTTACAACGGCTTTAGGTGGAAAACGTACTCTGTCCACGGCTCAGTTGAAATTTGAAAAACCAGCAACCAGACAGTTGCAGCCCATGCGCTGCCTTTTCTGCGCAGTGGGCATCAAGAGTATTATTTTTGCGAAGCGTTTTAAAGCCTCGCCTTTTTCGCTACTAGCAACGGGGCCATCTAGTTGAGCTGAGTTGTGTAGTTCTGCGCGCACCGAGTTAGCAATGCAGTGCGTTTCCGATAAGCTACAGCATGGCAACGGCATAACTTTGCATTGAACTCTAAGCCTTGGGGAGATTCAGACAGCAAATGCTGAACTTGAAAGAAGCAAAGAGGTTTCACTGGCGCACAGTGTTGTTCTGGTCTTGTGCTCGCAATTTCATTAGTTACGCCGTTCACGCGTATATCGTTGGAGGATGGGGCTGTTCAGCATATCCACGATATTCTGCAGCTATGGATAAGCCCCAGAGTTGTGCTGGCTCTTTTTGCATTGGACGCATGAGTAACACATAGCCCTAGCATGATTGGAATCCCACAGCCATCTATCCATACCACAGAATATGCATTAAAAATGAAAGATTAAATGGTGCTTAGCGCGTAATACTGTGAAAAATGCTTTATGAACGCAATTGGCCAGCTTCTCCTAGCCCAAGTGGCCCACTGTCTAAGCACCATCAGAGACTCACGCCAAACAATGCATCAAATGCTTTTTGATAACGCGTAGTGTCCTGTGTTTTGCTTGCAGACTAACACAGGCATCATTTGAAATGCGTGGTTGTTTGTTTTGCCCACAGAGTATCAGCGTCGTTGCAACAGTGAGCTTTTCCAATAGCTCTTGCACGGCGCCGATAAATTTGGCTTCTCCCTCTTCGGCGTTTAGTTCGCTTACGTAAGTAGTTTATTTTTCACCAGCAATGACGGTTTTCTTGCGCATTCAAGGATGCGCTTGACCCTATGCTTCGAGGTGCCGTCAACAAGCATTGAGATCTCACTGCAGCACCATCACGCCAGATGGATCCTGCGCAGAAAATAACGAGAACGCCACGCCAGGCAGCCTCTAACAAGACAGTGCGTTCGTGCCAA
>NW_013653956.1:0-1557 GCF_000499385.1 Eimeria necatrix
GGATTGGAGGTGTGGTATTGACGCCGCGAAGTTGGACGCATAATTCTGTATCGGGTTTGGCGTGTTTCGTAGCCAGCGCATCGCGGTTTTGCATATGGAAGCTGTAATTATGCGGCTAAACGCGGGTGCTTTCCAAGGCTACGGAGTGTCTTGCTGTTTTCTCCGTTTGGGAACGACAGTTGGGTTTGAATGGCGCTCCGGCACGACCACAAATGCGTCTTCGTTGTTTGTGATCTGCATGGAATGCAGCATGCAAAATACGCGACTAGAGTTCGAGCAGGCGTGAGTAGAGCTATGCTGGAACCGCTGTTGTGCAGAATGAAGTGTGCGCTTGCGTGGTTTGCATGTGTTTGTCGGGGCCTGGAATGCATGAGCTTGGAAAAGGAAGTGCGCTGCGCTGCTTATGTACAGATGAGACATTGTGTAGAGATGCAAAGCTGATGAGGGTTGCCTCAGCGTCTGGCATTCGGTGGCAGTGGTGTGTTTTGGAAATGGTAAGAGTCGTGTTGGAAGGGCGTAGAGTTCATTGACGGTTCATATAAGCTATTGGCGACATTGCAGACGCTGTAGATCCGCGGGAAACTACGTTTACAAAGGTGTCACGTGCCGTGCCTGTCGTCATGTTCTGAGGTTAGATGCGTTTCTGTACAATGGGTCTGTGACTGAATTGCGGCGGCTCATGGCTAGAAAAAGCGTCTGCGTCTCTGAGTTTGTCGCCGACCTGAGCGTGCAGAGATTGACACTAGAGCCGATTGTTCAAGTGTTGTTCGCAGTGGCTCAGAAGGCTTAGCCGCCATGAGGACCATTGCCATGTATGAAGAAAGGGAGAGCAGGGACCGGTGGATGTCTGTAGGAAGGTTTTTCAAACAGATGGGGAAAATACTTTGTCGAGCGGGAGGATGGACCCGCTGCAAACATGATGATGGTGCTCTCGCAGCTTTTGCAGCTGCTCTGCACGCATTCGCACCTACGTGGAAGTGATGTGGTGCAGCGAGGGAAGACGGGACTCGGGAGGCCGTGCGGCACGTCGCTTTGTTCTTACTGCAAAGAAAGACGCTGTGGAAGTGGATGGCGTTTCACGGCAACCAGCAGAACGCGTAGTTCAGTCGCTGGAGAGCTGTTTGTGCGGAATCCGTAGCTACTTGTCGCATAGGCGTCTGTAGAGGTATGCAGCCGTGAGTCGTCTGCAGCGTGAAGCGTGAATGCGTTTGGGTTGGGATATGGTTATGAGTGTGTGCTTGCCTGTGACTAAGCAGAAGGTGGGTTTTTTGGAACGATGCGCTGCGGGTGCCTGGATGAGAGGATGAGGCATCGAGGACGTTAGCCTGGGCGCCTGACGTTTTTGATGGCAATGAGGTATTTTGGGATTGGTCGGGCCCGATGAACGGCAGATCAGTTGAAGTCTGTCACGCGCTCACAGCGCGGTCGGGCAGATGTTGTGAGCATGCGAGAGTTTGTGCTTTTTGCTTCATAAGAGAATCACGGGGATTTTATCACGATCTCAGATCTCATGAAGCTGGGGTCGCGTCCAGCGTGCTTCGTTCCTTTGGCGTTTCT
>NW_013653957.1:0-1256 GCF_000499385.1 Eimeria necatrix
GTGCTTCTGCTGCTGCCGCTGCTGCTGCTGCTGCTACTGCTGCTGCTGCTGCTGCTGGCTTGGATGCAGTCGAGAGAGGCCCGGATGGACAAGGAAGCTTTTTATTTAACTGCGCTGCACTCGGCGCTGACTTTCCTTTCGCAAGCCAGAGCTGTACAGACACCTCAGCCCCTCAGTGCTGCCTAGACACCTCAAGCGGGGCAGCCAGCTGTACAGACACTTGACGCGCCCCACACTCGCTGCAAGTGCCTCCTGCTGCAGCAGCGTCCGGGGCCCCACAGGGCAAGGGGGCCCCCACGGCACAGGTTGCAAACTGGGGCCCCTGGAGGCCCCCCTTGGGGGCCCCTGAAGGCCTTCGTTTGGGGCCCCTGAAAGCCCCCGTTGGGGGCCCCTGAAGGCCCCCCTTGGGGGCCCCTGAAAGCCCCCGTTGTGGGCCTCTAGGGCTCCATCTGGGGCCATTAGGGCCTCCCATGGGTCCCCAAGTTTTTAGCTGGGTCTCTGGAGCCCTTCCTGCCCGGGGCCTCGAAAAGGGGGGCCCCCCACCAGCTCGTACTTTAGGCTCTAGGAGCTTCTGGGGTCCCCCAGGCGCCCCCGGGGGCCCCCGGGGGCCCCCAGGAGCCCCCGGGGGCCTCCGGGGGCCTCTGGGGGCCCCTGGAGTTCCCCTGAGCCCTCGTGGAGGGTTTTCGGTCCCTCCTTGTCTTTGCAGCGAGCCGAGTTGGCTCTTTGCTACTGTCGGGTTTGATTTTAACTTTTGATTTTTCAGGAGAAGGGGCTTTTTGGCGGCCACTTCTCAGGCCCTTCTGCATAGTGCTGCTGGGCCAGGGGCCCCCACGCTAAGCTATGAAAGCTGCAGCAAGAGGCGCCAAATGACGCACGGCGGGGGCCCCTCAGGGCCTTACGTGGCCCCCACGGCCCCACAAGGCCACGTGAGGCCCCGCAGGGCCACCGGGGCCCCACAAAGCCATGTGGGGCCCCAGAGGGCCCCCGGGGCCCCACAAGGCCACGTGGGGCCCCAGAGGGCCCTGTGGAGCCCCTGGGGAGTTCTGTGGGGCTGTACTAGCTGGGGCTGTTGCCCACATTTCGTGAGGCTCTTCAAATGGGGCCTTTTATGTCTCATCTCAGAGGCCCCCTTAGGAGGCTCCACGGCCAGGCAGGAAGAGTGCAGCATTATTCACTCCATATGATGATTTATATAAGTAAATATTAAACATTATCTCTATATGATGATGGTTCCTATAAATAAGTATTTTAAATGC
>NW_013653958.1:0-1529 GCF_000499385.1 Eimeria necatrix
AGCCCGGGAAACTGTCTAGCAAACCGGTTATGAGGATGTCTACCTCCCACAGCCCTCAGGATTTAGCGGTCAACAGCCAATCTGTCGACATGCACTGCTTCGTCAGCAACTAACACCCTTTTGGACAGGCCATGCTTTACCGTGAAGGAGTCATCGGAGGCTCAGACTCTTCAGCAGGCTTTGCCAGAACCTGCTTCGAATGGTAGTGCTATGGAGAGCCGGCAGCACTCCGGAGGCACTAAGGAGCAGTGCTGGACGTCAAGTGAGAACTAGACGAGATCACTAACTCGCTCCAATGCCTTAGCGCAACATCATTGGTGTTGATTGAAGAATTCTGTCTACAGCACGTGTGGGTCTCAGCATTTTCTAGCATTTGTGAGAAAACATGTAAGGTCCTCCATGACGAAGAAACCTCGAATCTGACCACAGCAATGTTAGCAGTTAACGCAATCGTTATTCCGCTGTATTGGTTTGTTTTTATGCGCGTGAGAATGGCGCCGCTCAGTGGATCTCTGTATTATGCTTCTCCTAATGACCACGACAGGTAAGTGATTCAACGGTACGTAACTGAATCTACGACTAAGAGCGTGCGCTTTCATCCCGTTCGATTGCCTATGTTCGTAGCGTACACAATTTTAGGAGCTTAGCGATGCGGGGAAGCACGGGTGACCTTGCTGCCGCAATGTGCAGGCAGTGACTAATCTCTTGCTACGTAGTGTGCCTGCAAGCTTATAAATATGAGGGTTTCATTCTCTGTCTTCCGTCTTTGTGAACGTCAGTGTGTCTAAATACTCACTGAGTACCAGGAGCGGCATTGAGCATACAGGAGTATACAATATTGCGAACCATCGGCAAAATTATGCACTGCACCAGCATGGAAATGCAAAATGAATAACGACAGTCGCACGAAGCGCAAAAACATCTTCGAACTCCAATACCAGTAGTACCCATTCAGTGGTTGAAACAACGTGAATGGGACTCGTACATTCTGCTGCGCTGTTCGGCTGTCAGCTTCTCGACTTACTGCTACTGAACATTCTCCGTGTGCTGCGCAACAGCTGCTTCATCCGAAAGCATGTTTGGTGTATGTACGATTCGTTCAACTGTGAGTACGGACATTGGCGCCATGCTTCTGTAATATTCGCGTAAAGAGAAGAGATCCATACCTTAGTTTATCAAATAGAAGCCTTCAACGCGGCAAGCAGTGTTAATTATTCTTTTAGGGTATTTCTTCCAAAGATGGGTTCATGTGGAAGTACTGAAGCCCTGAAGCCTGTTGAATTTTGATCTGCTTCTCTTGAACGTATTCTCCGCGCTCATGTGTGTAGCTAATTTGTAATGTAAATACATATCTCTGAGATAGCTCGTATGCAATCGGATACCTAGTATAGTGCATACAGTAAACTAGTCGTGGAAATATTAGCACCTGCGTATTTTCGCTTTCGTGACAAGCAGATTTTCTGACACCAAAGCCGGCGAGTGACATGCTATAATTTTCAGCTTACGCATTCTTACGCCACGATGCCTCC
>NW_013653959.1:0-1510 GCF_000499385.1 Eimeria necatrix
CGAAAAATTGCATAGCGTGGGCCTTCACTGTTCACTGTAGTCGAAGAGCGCCGCGTAGCCTTGACAGTGAATCACGCTGGTATTGGGCACGGCTTGTTCGCGGAAACGATGCTTTGTATGGCGGTGAAGACCGCAGCTGCCGCCACATTCCTTAACATCAGATGCCAAATGTTCCGAGACCGTTACACGCTTCAGCAAGTGTGTTATTCGATGATAGATCGGGTGAGAACTCGAATAAAGGAGAAATAGTTGCGGCATATCGAACAAGAATGCCGTTGGCAGCGTATGTCCTTCTGATCAGCAGTGCCGACCTTTGATTTTGCTAGAATGTGGTGGAACGCAAAAGGAGAATATGCGAGTCCTGGTTGAATCTGGTGGCCTTGGATTTGAAGAGATGAAAATGCGTGAATTTGCGATGCGCCTTGTCGCTCCGCTGTCTACAGTGTCTAACGATGACCTGCCGACCCGCGTCTATGTGTGGCATCGCATACATCAGATGCCAAATGTTCCGAGACCGTTACACGCTTCAGCAAGTGTGTTATTCGATGATAGATCGGGTGAGAACTCGAATAAAGGAGAAATAGTTGCGGCATATCGAACAAGAATGCCGTTGGCAGCGTATGTCCTTCTGATCAGCAGTGCCGACCTTTGATTTTGCTAGAATGTGGTGGAATGCAAAAGGAGAATATGCGAGTCCTGGTTGAATCTGGTGCGGTTGGATTTGAAGAGATGAAAATGCGTGAATTTGCGATGCGCCTTGTCGCTCCGCCGTCTACAGTGTCTAACGATGACCTGCCGACCCGCGTCTATGTGTGGCATCGCGTGCAGCACTTGCTTTTTTAGTGTTTGTGTGGACTTTCGTCCTGTGTGTGCATGTAGTGTGTCTGCACTGTGTATGGATTTGACGAAAACGGCGTTTGGCTTGATGGTGGCACCTCTTGTGACCTAGGTGTGGCACGCACACAGGAGAAGGCGTGCAAGTGCTTTGAACAGCAGATAAAAGTAGCTTTTCGCTGGTCGTGTTTTTCATTTTCGGTCGCCATTTGCGTTTGCTACATAACTGTTCTCATCGCCGTGAGCTGCGTGAAAAACAACAGTCTGTGGGTTGTTTTGGGCTTATTTAGGGGCCAACTGCGCGATGCGGAGCAGTGCTAGGGATCCCAATTTCTCGAACTTCGGTTATGAGATGCTAGTCAATCGGGAGAAGCGCGCCAAGTTTTGGGGAACGTTTGACCATGCGCTGGAAAGCCACATCATGGAATAACAGGTGCCTTGAAGTACTTTGGCCTGTAGAGTCTGGTCACGATGCCTCCCCGTTTGAGGTTGTTCATTGTCTCAGCAAGTGGGTCTGGTTTTTGTGCTGTTCTTGAAATGTATACATGCAGGTCCAGCAGATGTATCCGTCGCGAATAAGCATTGTGCGAACTCGACTCACGATACCCAGCGAAAAATTGCATAGCGTGGGCCTTCACTGTTCACTGTAGTCGAAGAGCGCCGCGTAGCCTTGACA
>NW_013653960.1:0-1461 GCF_000499385.1 Eimeria necatrix
TGTTTCGCGTTCCAGGGGCTGAAGGCAGTAGTCAGACATGCTGTTGTCGGAATTATGCTGGCGGCTTCTCCTTTGGCTTATTCAACATAGTATTCAATTCTATGGAGAAATGCTGGCATTTGGGCTTTTCATCACAGGTGTTGCAGTGATATGCTGAAAGGTCTGCTTAATCTTCAGGTTGCATTATGTTACGTCTTCGATGACTTTGGTGTCTGTGGAGACACTTCTTCGACGCGCGCAATGTGCTTGTCGGACTGCTTGCGTATTTTTTCAAGCACTTCCTGCACTGCAGCCAGTACGAAACGCAGCAATATATATGGGCTCCAAATAGTATGAAACAACGCTTTGGGACGGCATTTCTAGTCTGCCTGTGACGAACACAGTGCTGCTGGGTCTCGCGGCACCCGCCTTTTGTCGGCACTCTTGGTATAGGTGTGGAGTAGTCCTGTTGCGCATGCAGAAGGGAATTGCTGGCTAAAATGTGCTGGGTACTGCAGGGAGTAGGCAATGGTTTATGCGAAGGATGGAAACGTCCTCTGTGCAATATCTAGCTGTTGTTTTTTTAACGCAGTGCTTGTGGATATATCTTAGTCGCCGGATTGCGCCGATAATCACAGTTGAGCCTAGAATCTTGTTTTGATTTGGATGCATATATTTGGATGCATATATAGGCAGTGAATAGGCGACTGCCTTGTACACGTATGCCTTGCGGCTTCCTCCTGCGTAGGCAGACCTGATTAATGGTGCCTCATCGGAACAATGCTGCCCTACGTTGGCAACCACTTCTTCTGCTGCAACTAATTACTTCGCAGCAGAGGGACATGCACAATAAATAACAATTCGGAGTTGATGTGGAATCGAGGAAAGGTAACAGCACTGAATTGTTAACACTACTTTTTCTTGCATGAGAAACAATATTTGTTAATGTATCAATTCCTGTGCTGAACCAGTCACCTGCTGTTGATTCATCGTGTTTATGCACACTATGACGTGCGTTTTATCACAGTCGCTCGATCACTTGGTGCTTCGATGTACGTTGTGCCATTTGTTCACAGATTGCGATAGCCATAAGGATATGCGTTTACAGCTGGAATATGCTGCTCTCGTGTGGCACAGCCTGTATGTATAACTGAGTCGCTTGCGTCCTGCTTTCAAAGTAAAATGGAAAGCTAGGGCTGCAATCACGTCTATGTTTCAATTTCGTTTCAATAGCATGTCTTCCCTTCAGTCGAAACCACGTGCTTGAAGGCATCTGTTTCGCGTTCCAGGGGCTGAAGGCAGTAGTCAGACATGCTGTTGTCGGAATTATGCTGGCGGCTTCTCCTTTGGCTTATTCAACATAGTATTCAATTCTATGGAGAAATGCTGGCATTTGGGCTTTTCATCACAGGTGTTGCAGTGATATGCTGAAAGGTCTGCTTAATCTTCAGGTTGCATTATGTTACGTCTTCGATGACTTTG
>NW_013653961.1:0-1834 GCF_000499385.1 Eimeria necatrix
GTTTGTGTTGCGGACAGGGTGTCTGCCGCTGTTGACAGAGCAGACAGCATTTTCGCGTGCTGCGCACTAAGGTAAAGTGGCAAGGAGTCGCGATTCACATTAGGTGCACGTGGAGAGGTTTTCTGTCGCGGGCACAAGAACTGCCCACTGGTGGAGACGATTCATGGTTTCTATGTCTAGCTGATCCCCAAAATGCTTGTTACAGCGCGCCTCTATGGATGTAATGGGTGCTGCATTGTTAGGGTGCTGCTGTTTAATGTTCTCGATTTGTGTGTGTGTGCAATGCATGTGCCGCATATAGGGGCCAAGGTTGAACTGGCTGTTTAGCGGTAGAAATGACGGCACGCTGCTTCACTGCGAATGTGAGTTTCCCACGGTTGCCATATTGGTGCCGTGGATTTACGTGGAGACCTGTCCATTGAGTTACAGATCATGCAGTCTAGTGTGTCATTTTTCTGTGATGGTGTTGTCCAGCTAGTATGTCACGTTGCATTTTGCCTGTGGATGGGGGAAACGAGCCGCAGACGTGACCGTTGTTGCCAGACTCATACAATACTGTTATAGCTCGCGCGGCAAGTAATGGCCACCTAGGTTTGACAGTGTTGTGTTCTTTGTCTTAGGTCCGAGTACGACCACATCGTCCAAGCTCCAGACAGTACGGCTTACAAAGTAACGGTAAACGCGTGCGTGACCCCATCATACCGTCCAATTCAGCAAATGCGAAGGCGCTGCGTCATCAAGGCCAGACAATCGTTTGGTCAGGCTGATTCTTAGTCTGCTAGAACAAGGCCAGGTGGAGTGGCAGCTTTGAGTAGACACGGGAGGGTCAAGGAAGCATCTCAACGCCCACGAACAGCACTCCTGCATTGACTAAATACTTGCAGCAGCAGTTGCGCTGGCTGCTTGAAGCAATGGTGTAGTCATCACGAAGATAGCTGGTAGTCTTGCGCGATGTGACATGCATGTGGTTTCTGATGCATGGGAAGGAGGCCTTCATCAGCATGGGGAAGGCGGGAGGTGTTTCGGCCTTTCGCGCTGCGCACGGCGCAGTTACGCAATACTGTGTGAATGGTTGCTGTTGTTTCGCTGCGAATTGCGAAATGCACATGGTCGTTGTTTGAGGGTTTAGCGAAGCTTGGAGTTCCAGCGCACCGAAGAGTCGGCGGCATAGAGCGGCGCTGCTTGTGCTTATTGGCAGCTGGCTGCACTGCAAGGGTTTGGGAGCGCGTGTGTTGTGTTTCGAGTAGGTTTGTGTCCGTGAAATCAGGACGTGGGTCGGAAAGCAGCAGTTGCTATGGTGCCTGTGCTTGGTGTGAAGGCCACCGGCACTTGGCGGTAAAGTGTCGTTGCGTCTGGCTCGAGCACGAGGTTCACGACTCTTCGCCACTCGAGATTGCTATGCAATGCGCAACTCGCGACTTTCTGTGTCTCTGCATGTCTAATCTCAGTTGCTGTCGCGAATGTACGGACATGTACGCTTGCTGCTTGCATGGTGTTTCTCCGGAATAGGGCCGTTCCTTAGTGCTTAGCTCTTTTATATGTGTTCGTTCAATTGACGACGGCGAAGCACGTGAAGCAGGAGGAGTGACGTCGCGTTGCTGCGCAGGAGTTCTGTGCGTTTGTGTTGTGGACAGGGTGTCTGCCGCTGTTGACAGAGCAGACAGCATTTTCGCGTGCTGCGCACTAAGGTAAAGTGGCAAGGAGTCGCGATTCACATTAGGTGCACGTGGAGAGGTTTTCTGTCGCGGGTACAAGAACTGCCCACTGGTGGAGACGATTCATGGTTTCTATGTCTAGCTGATCCCCAAAATGTTTGTTACAGCGTGCCTCTATG
>NW_013653963.1:0-1706 GCF_000499385.1 Eimeria necatrix
AAAACCCTCACCTAAGAAAGCTGATGCTTTGCACGAGATAAGGTACAAAGGTATTCCCGAGACAGCACACATGAGAAGTGCTTGGGTGTCGCTCAAAAGGCAGGAAAAGTTTCGAGGCATAATTTCGTTCTGCTAGCTCTGTTTGTCGTACTGCAAATCTTGGTGAACGTCTACGTCAGGCCTCATGTTTGTTGAGGATTGTGAAAACAACGGCTATAGCCGAGCGTTGCGAAATACCAGTGCTGAAACGTTTCCTGATTCGAACTCGTCCCAAATGATTATGTGCGGAGCTTGATGCAGTAGTCAACAGCACGATGCAACCGTAGGCGCGGCTACGACACAGCGATGAAGCTTCTAGCCGGCGAGCGCAGGGCAACATCCTGACAAGGATGCTCTAAACAAGTGTTCCTCTGCATTTTGTCGGCGCTGTTATAAAGCCACGTTCGGCAAAACACGTGTTCCACAGGAGGCAACTTGTGCTGGGAGGCGAAGCGTGTGTTATAGGATACAATCATCTTCTGTCTCGCAAAAACTCTTGTCTAAGTGCGTTAGCTATTGCCCACATGGACAGCTGATTCCAGGGCGTGCAGTTTTATTAATGAGCGAATCACCTCAAATACAGCTAGAGCCAGACAGGTGGCCGAAAGTTGCTGCAACATACTGGAAAGCGTAACAGCGTAATAGTGATGGCGGACTGATTGTTACGCTACGCGCGACTCACCCACTACACATTGTGCGAAACAATGCATTTAAAGTTCTCGTCACATGGTTTGGAGTGCTTAGCTACTTTCGTTTGTTCACTCTGATTCTGCACAGTATTCCGATGAGAATTCAACTTCGCACACAGGCCGCTGTTGGTAGGAAACATCATTTACAAAGCTACGGCAGTCAGCGTGAACGGTGACGTCTTTTGTATTGTGAGCTACGACAGAGTGCCTTGTGGCCACGCGTTCCGTCTGGGGCATCAGGGCTAGCAAACGGAAGTATGGGTAAACATTGGCTCAAGCTCCACGCAAGGTGCATTGCTTGCTGGACGCCTCATCCGCATGAGAGCGTTTCGCTGTGGTACGTCACACATTCGCAACGAACCTGCACTGTATCACTGCTCGCCCTCTCTTGGGACTAGCGGATTGTTTTTTAAGCGAATCTTTACGGTTGGAACGTGCGCGCAAATAGCCTCGGTCATTTTCAGGAAGACGGCGTGGCGTAAATAGAAGGAGAGTGTTTTGCACCAGTGTCTTGTTTGCTGGGAAGGGCCGCTAACATTCGTTCGTGGCGTTAGTGGAGGCATGTGGTTCAGGCAGTTGGCGGCAGTTCCGTTTTGCTTGTGGACGTGCGTCACATGGAGTCATGTGGGAAAAAAATACTTGTTTTATGAGCAACGGTCTTGTACCTCTAGACCGCGCTTGCCATCTTCGATCTCATCACTGGCATTGAAAGGCAGCGGCTTCCCTCGGCTCAAACGTTGCGCAAGGTGCGTTGCTTGTTGGACGCCTCACTTGCTTGAGAGATCGCCCTGCTCTGGTACGAACCACACTTGCGGTGCATCTCGCTACGTGTTTCCGGCTACAGAAGAGCATGAGCCTCGTGGTACGCTCTGACGCTTCGTAACCATGGTTGTCGCTTTTTACATTACGTTTATATATTGACAATACACACGCAGTTGCTGCTCAGCTGTTAGAATTCCGAGCCTATCGGAAGCTCTT
>NW_013653964.1:0-1740 GCF_000499385.1 Eimeria necatrix
TTCGAGAAGAAGATGCAGCGTTTTAGACCTTGATACACCATTCAGCCCGAGCTTGTTCGACGAAACACTCAAAATGCCTGCCCAAAAGCGACGCTTTCGAATACAACAAAACGCCTTCAGTCATTGTTCTGAAGGTATCCTCACGCAAACGCTCACAAGCAGAAAGGCGTGCAAACATACCTCCTGTATTTGGAACGTGTCCTCTATCCTGAGTATTTCGCGATTCTCAGCGCCAATGGCTATACCTCTTTTGACGCCCACTCAAGGCTTGGTGCAACACAGTGATGGAATGCTGCCGTTACAGGCTTCATTCAGGGTGGAGAAACGCAGCAAGTCTTCTGACTGGCCAAGGCACAATGATCATGCCAAGATGATCCTCAAGCTGGCGAAGCCCACAACATCCCTCCACATTAGTGTCCGAATCTGAGGAGGCGAAAATAGATGCATATAATCGCGCCTGTGTTTGAATTAGAACAAAATGCTCGTCACAACGCATCTCGTGTCTGGATGTTGAAGGCTTCTCACATTTGTTGGCAATCGTGTCGTTCAGTGATATACACCTAAAGTGCAGACTTCATTCGTCGCACAAAGTGCAATTTTGCGCTCAGTATTCCTCGGTCTCAACACCTGGGTGCGTGGCATTAGCGGCTAAATTCGAATTTCTTCGAGATAGATTTTTTGGAGCCGACAGGATAATCAAGGCCTGTCCTGCCGATGCTTGTAGCGTACAGGAGCGGTAACGTATCGAGCGCAAAAATTATTCGCTGCAGCGCTGGCATGATGCACAAGTCTTTGCCGCAGTGCGGGCATGGCACTGTGAGCTGGAAAGCCTAGGAACCGCATGTCGGGCATACGCGATGCTGTGAGACATTTTGTGAGAATATGGCTAGTTCAGGTACAAATAAAGTATATCCCGCATGCGAAGCCGGCACTGGTTGCTGTCCAGTGAAGCCGCCCGTCCACTGTAAATGTATGGTGTTCAAATCGGCTTAATGTTCGTTTCGAGATTCGCTAATGCGCATTTCATGGTGAAGAGTGATAGACTGGTTAGGAGAACTAAGATCACGTTGTTCTAGCTACCAAACTGATACAACCACAGAAATGGGCCAGCATGCAAGTCCATAAAAGCATGCTGCATGTGGAAGAAACCAGATGTGCATTTCTGCCGACGAGGAAAAGATTCAGATTTTACAGGTTCGTAGAGTTCTGGAAGTCATCTGTTGTACTCAAGCGATCACCAATGGATGCGCTAGAAGCTTTATGGCGAGAAAAGCATATCAAGTATGGAACATGAGATAAGAGCCACCAACTATCAGACAAGAGACGCGGTGCCCGCATGTGCCTCGAGAAGAATGCGAAGCGACCATATTCAATGACAGACGTATTGCTAAACGCGCAGCCTTCTCAGTAGCCAGCTTCGGCAAATGCAGAGCATGGGATTTCGAGACGAAGATGCAGCGTTTTAGACCTTGATACACCATTCAGCCCGAGCTTGTTCGACGAAACACTCAAAATGCCTGCCCAAAAGCGACGCTTTCGAATACAACAAAACGCCTTCAGTCATTGTTCTGAAGGTATCCTCACGCAAACGCTCACAAGCAGAAAGGCGTGCAAACATACCTCCTGTATTTGGAACGTGTCCTCTATCCTGAGTATTTCGCGATTCTCAGCGCCAATGGCTATACCTCTTTTGACGCCCACTCAAGGCTTGGTGCAACACAGTGATGGAATGCTGCCGTT
>NW_013653965.1:0-1347 GCF_000499385.1 Eimeria necatrix
TCAAAGAAGTAGTATTGTGACGTTTTCCCATCACTCCTGAGAGGTTATAATGGTGCACTGATGTTTCATTTTCCTGAGTATACGTGTTCATCGTGATCTGGGGTGCAAGTTTTGCTTCGAGGCCGGTGTCGGCTCCAATAGCAGCGAGGAAGCAAGTGGGCATTATAGAAACCCCCTATTTGGTAACACAAGAATATGGCAAAACACAGGTTGTTTTCTTTAAAACGATTCAAGAATACTCGCGTACAGGGAGACGCGTTCTTTCCGTGCTGTGGTCCTCAATGATGGACCGTCCTGTCGCCATGCCACGGTGGCCCGGTTAACCAGAACCTCAGGTCCAACGCAGACTGGAAACTGATGCCGGAAAGCTAAGCGCATAGTTCTACTTTCCACTTTCCAGTGTCTCCTGTACAGCATAAGACATCATTTCACGAATAATATGTTTGTGGGGCATCATTTGCCTTCCTGCTTCTTCGCAACCATTCGCAAACTAGTCGTGCCGCACTTCTGTTACATATATGCCAAGACACTTCAAAATGTCTCCTCAGGTCAGCTCATTGTAAGCGTACATTTGAGGCATTTCGAGAACATTACAGTCTGAAACCCTGACACTTTGCAGTGGCAGCGCGTTGATTCAGTTTCTACTCTGGCTATGAGAAAAGGGGAACAATGGATCTAGGACGCTGCAGCCTTGGAATACAGAGCTGAATTCACATAAAGCCATAAAAGCGCATGAAGCGTGTGCTTTTGTGGCAGTTGGAATCAATCTTTTGTGGAGTATTAGACGTTGTCAATGGTAAACCCCTCCTAGGTACGCGCAAGTCTACACTCACCGACTCAGTGTATTTATTGCTTGGATTATATATTTACAGGGTTGGGACTAATAATGGAAAACGCAACTGGTAAACACACCCAAGTATTAAACTAAAATTTTCCAGTTGTAACCTGCTGACTTCAGCTGCATGAAGGTTGTATTACTGGCAACAGATTAGCAGAATCCCTAAGAGGCAATGCAGCACTCTTTGGAAGAACAGAGCAACATGATTGGAGCCTAATTTCCTGTCTTCCTGAGGCGTCTACTATGGCATTCAAATATGATTTACATCCTTTTGCAGCTGCCTCCACAAACAAAGCGCACAGTCTTGTCTACGGTTTAAGGTTCAGGGTATAGCGTCTAGGGTTTAGGGTTATTGGCTTAGGGTTTAGTGCATAGGGTTTAAGGTTTAGGTTTTACGCTTTAGGTTTTACGGTTTAGCGTTTTTGGGGTTTAGGGTTTAGGGTTTAGGGTTTAGGGTTTAGGGTTTAGGGTTTAGGGTTTAGGGTTTAGGGTTTAGGGTTTAGGGTTTA
>NW_013653966.1:0-1752 GCF_000499385.1 Eimeria necatrix
ATCCAAACCCCGCTTTCTGGCGAGCCCTCAAAGCCCCCCAGCGCAAACCCTAAACCCTAAACCCTAAACCCTAGCCACCCGCTAAAGCCCAGCAATTGAAGATTTGAAAGAATTAAAAGAATATTTTTCTTTTTTAAACAGCAAACAAAACCACAAACCCTTCAAATTCAAGTCCGATTTCAAGGTACAAACCCTAAACCCTAAACCCTAAACCCTAGCGAAGCCCGGCAGTCCAAACCCCGCTTTCTGGCGAGCCCTCAAAGCCCCCCAGCGCAAACCCTAAACCCTAAACCCTAAACCCTAGCTAAACCCTAAACCCCCATAGCGCAAACCCTATACCCGCAGTAAAAGCTAAACCCTAAACCCTTTCGATCCCCAGGGCCTAAACCCTCAAACCCTAAACCCTCAAGCCTCCCGTAAACCCTCAAGCCTCCCCTAAACCCTCAAGCTTCCTCAAACCCTAAACCCTCAAACCCTAAACCCTCAAACCCTAAACCCTAATTTGTGTGCAGAGCCTCAAGGGCGAGCCGAGGAAGTCCATTGTTAAGGAGGGAATGAAAGGAGACGCCGTCGCGAAGAAAATCCAGCAAATCGAGTAAACCCTAAACCCTAAACCCTAGTTCGTAAACCCTAAACCCTAATTCGTAAACCCTAAACCCTAAACCCTAAACCCTAAACCCTAATTCGTAAACGTAAACCCTACTTTTTGCAGGTGGCTGTGGAAGCCTGAGGGTTTGGATTTGAATTGTTTTTTCTTTTTAAATTTTAAATTAAAATTTTTTTCTTTTTTATTTTCATTAAAACAGTTTTTAATTCTTTTTTGATTTTAAATGAAACAACAGTTTTCTTTATTTCATTTTTAAATAAATTCTTTTTATGCTTTTTCCATTTTGATAAAATTAATTATTTATTTTCTTTTAATTATAAATTATAAATTTTTGCAGGTGGCTGTGGAAGCCTGAGGGTTTGGATTTGAATTGTTTTTTCTTTTTAAATTTTAAATTAAAATTTTTTTCTTTTTTATTTTCATTAAAACAGTTTTTAATTCTTTTTTGATTTTAAATGAAACAACAGTTTTCTTTATTTCATTTTTAAATAAATTCTTTTTATGCTTTTTCCATTTTGATAAAATTAATTATTTATTTTCTTTTAATTATAAATTATAAAAAGTTATTTAATTTAAAATTAAATAAATAAAATAAATCCTTTTTATTTATTTGCATGCATTGCTGCTGCAGAAATAAAAAAGCATTTTTTTTCTCGTTTTCTTTCAACTAAAATGAATTCTTTTTATTTATTTGATTTAAAATTAAATAAATAAAATGAATTCTTTTAATTATCAAATTAAAACAAATAAACAAATAAATAAATGAATAAATAAAAAATAATTGTTTTTTAATCGACGAAAACAAAACTACCTTATTATTAAACAAATAAACAAATTAATTAATTAATTAATTAATTAATTAATTAAACAATTTATTTATTTATTTATTTATTTATTTATTTATTTATTTATTTATTATTTTCAGAAAAAAGAAACAAAGTCATCTTTTGAAAATGCGAATGAAAGACGAAAACAAAACTGTGGCTTTGGGGACTTCCAAAATTAATTATATGGACCCCAGAATAACTGTTGCTTTTTGCAAACAATTCGAACTTCCCATCGAAAAAATCTTCAACAAGGTCTGCTGCTGCTGCTGCTGCTGCTGCTGCTGCTGCTGCTGCTGCTGCTGCTGCTGCTGCTGCTGC
>NW_013653967.1:0-1316 GCF_000499385.1 Eimeria necatrix
AGCAGCAGCAGCAGCAGCAGCAGCAGCAGCAGCAGCAGCAGCAGCAGCAGCAGCAGCAGCAGCAGCAGCAGCAGCAGCAGCAGCGTGCGTGTGCGTGCAGGTGACCTCGCGCCTCAAAATGCGGCGAAGACCCGAAACCCCTCCCGCAGTGCTGCGGCTCGACGGCGAGGGTTTAGACCTTCGCGGGGTTTGGGTAGATGGCAAAGAAATCCCGGGGGGCCCCCACCAGGGGGGCCCCCCGGGGGCCCCCCAGGGGGCCCCCCAGGGGGCCCCCCAGGGGGGCCCCCCGGGGGGCCCCCCCCAGGGGGGCCCCCAGGGGGGGCCCCCCGGGGGCCCCCGGTACAGCGTGGACGCCGAGGGGGCCCTGTACCTTCCTGCTGCAGTGCTGCCAGCAGCAGCAAACGAAAGCTTCGAAGTGAAAACCCTAGTGGTTATAAACCCTCGCAGCAACTTGAAACTTTCTGGACTTTACTTGACCAATGGTCTTCTTTGTTCGCAGTGCGAAGCAGAAGGGTTTAGGAGGATTACCTTTTTCCTGGACAGGCCCGACGTCACGGCGGTTTACAAGGTCCAAACCCTAAACCCTCACAAACCCTAAACCCTAAACCCTCACAAACCCTAAACCCTAAACCCTCACAAAGCCTGAACCCCAAACCCTCCCAAACCCTAAACCCTCCCAAACCCTAAACCCTCACAACCTCAAAGCCCTCGCACAGCCTAAACCCTCGCGAAGCCTAAACCCTCGCAAAAATATAAACCCTCGCAAAAGTATAAACCCTCGCTAGCGCTAAACCCTCGCAAACCCTAAACCCTCGCAAACCCTAAACCCTCGCTAAACCCTAGAAGCCCTCCCCCGACCCCTCAGCCATATTAAACGAAAGCCGAAACCCTCCACTCTTCACGGTCCACTTTTCGGATTTCCCAGGGCTTAGGGTTTAGGGTTTAGGGTTTAGGGTTTAGGGTTTAGCCACCACGAGGGTTTAGACCCAGCCTGCACTCCCGAAAGTGGCGAGCTCCGGACTCCCGGCGCCCGGCCCCCGCAGGCTGCCAGCTCAGGGTTTAGGGTTTAGGGTTTAGGGTTTAGGGTTTAGGGTTTAGGGTTTAGGGTTTGTGCAGGTGCGGCTGGAGGCGGACAAGGCCCAGTACCCTACTTTGCTCAGCAACGGCGACCTCATAGAAGAGGGGCCCCTCGAGGGGGCCCCCCAAAGACACTTTGCTGTTTTTTCGGACCCTTTTCGAAAACCCTGTTATCTGTTTGCTGTTGTTGCGGGGCCCCTCGAGTGCATTCGAGACACTTTTACCACAAAGGTCCCAAA
>NW_013653968.1:0-1974 GCF_000499385.1 Eimeria necatrix
GCTTTCCATGCTTCCTCTCGATGCGCAGCAGCGGACCTACGTGCACCGAGCTGCTGCAAGTACAAAGGCACCGGGCTCGGCAGTAATTCACCGCTCACCGGAAGCGCGCTCAAGAAACGAACGGGCTACGTTGGTCGGCCGTCTAACAGTCTTGTGAAAACTGTCTTCCAAAAAGTTTGCTCGTGCACAAGGCGTCACACACCTGACTTATGAAGACTGCGGGTACCCATATCGCTCTTGCTCGCAAACAAAGCGGCCACATACAGTGTAGTTTGTGCACTAGTGCGCCATCTCTAGATCCTTGCTCTCGCGAATGCTGAATCGCACCTAAATGCGTATGCACTCACGTCCTGTGTGTTGTGCAGCAGATGAAACACAACCCCGACAAACAGCTGATGGCAAAAATGCATCGTATCCTTTAAAGAGAAACATTATGCATAACAAAGCAAAGCAATTACTTTGGTTCAGTTTTGTCGGATGAATCGCGTCTTGTTGCTTTTTTGTTCTTCGCGTAGGGGCCGCACCCTTCGAGTAATACTTACTACAAACCATTGTGCAGCGTTTCGTGTGTAGCTCCGTCAACATGGGAAGCATCACAAGCTCGCACGGTGCAACACTTCTCTTCATTCGGATCGCTCGGACAGCAATCATCCATCTGCACTAGAGTTGCTTCACGCGTTGGCGTTGCTTTGCACAGGTGTGACCAACTGACAGAATTGCAAACTGATAAGTTTCAGTGCTCAAGCAGCTTTTGCAGTGAACTCCTGACACGGTCGCTAGCACGTAATGCAAGAGCAAGCCTTGGCACGCCCTGAAACCCTTTCTAGCGCCCTATACATTGCGTGTGGAAACGCTGCTGTGTCCTAAAGCATTATCCACAAAGTTAGGTGCGATTGATGCGCTATTAGCCCTTGCAAAAGTGCACGCCCAATGTGTCGGCCTGGCTCTCAATCTTGTCCCTCTTCAAAATATATATTTCCTCGAATCCGTCAGGCCTTTGTCGCGCCTTAGCCTTTTTTCTTCAGTTTTCAACCGCATATCCATCCAATCTGTTTACTGCGTTGTTGCCAGCACAATGCGACGCAACGCCTGTGTGAATAGGCAGAGGTTCCCTTTGAGATTCCGGGACAAAGCACCACACTTAACTGACGTGCGCAACACTAGTAAACAAGAACGCACTTCCTGTGCCACGCTTGCGGACGAACCCAGAAAGCGTTTCCATGCTTCCTCTCGATGCGCAGCAGCGGACCTACGTGCACCGAGCTGCTGCAAGTACAAAGGCACCGGGCTCGGCAGTAATTCACCGCTCACCCGAAGCGCGCTCAAGAAACGAACGGGCTACGTTGGTCGGCCGTCTAACAGTCTTGTGAAAACTGTCTTCCAAAAAGTTTGCTCGTGCACAAGGCGTCACACACCTGACTTATGAAGACTGCGGGTACGCATATTGCTCTTGCTCGCAAACAAAGCGGCCACATACAGTGTAGTTTGTGCACTAGTGCGCCATCTCTAGATCCTCGCTCTCGCGAATGCTGAATTGCATCTAAATGCCTAAGCACGCACTTTCTGCGCGTTGTGCAGCAGATGAAACACAACCCCGACAAACAGCTGATGGCAAAAATGCATCGTATCCTTTAAAGAGAAACATTATGCATAACAAAGCAAAGCAATTACTTTGGTTCAGTTTTGTCGGATGAATCGCGTCTTGTTGCTTTTTTGTTCTTCGCGTAGGGGCCGCACCCTTCGAGTAATACTTACTACAAACCTTTGTGCAGCGTTTCGCGTGTAGCTCCGTCAATATGGGAACCCTTGTGCAGCGTTTCGTGTGTAGCTCCGTCAACATGGGAAGCATCACAAGCTCGCACGGTACAACACTTCTCTTTATTCGGATCGCTCGGACAGCAATCATCCATCTGCACTAGAGTTGCTTCACGCGTTGGCGTTGCTTTGCACAGGTGTGACCAACTGACAGAATTG
>NW_013653969.1:0-1806 GCF_000499385.1 Eimeria necatrix
GTCTTGACGTTGGACAAGGGTCATGGCACGAAGTGCGCGTTATTTAGACAACTAGTGCTTATACTGTATTTGCTCGTCTCCCTTTGTGCTGCTGGCGCAACGTCGAAGCATCCTACTTCATGTACTCAGAAACTCCGCCTGAAATACGTAGCATCCTCGAAACACGCAGCCTGTCACAACAGCTCACAGCTCCACTGCAAGGAACACAGCCGACCTCAAGACGATGAGCAAGCGAATGCTACTCTTTCACACCTCAGTACTGCTTGATGTTGACTGCAGATAAAACGGAAACTTGCCACGCAAAACGTCAAATACCATTGCGCTTTTCAAGCAACTCCTTCGTTAGGACAGCTATTGAGGCTGCAAAACACACAAAAATGTTAAGTGCCTTCAAAGGACTTTGCACCACAAAATACCTGGCGGCGCTGTGGATAGGAGGTAAGCACAGAAGCAAAATCGAACTAGACAACATAACATTGAGTGCATATCCGCTACTACCGCGAAATCCCAGTACTCCTTCACTAACAACGCTTACTGGCTAGAAGCCCAGCACAATGGGTGCTGCATGCATATGTAATGAGCTATACGAGATCCATGAGAGAAGTAATTTTGGAAAGCAATCGAACTAGACAACATAACATTGAGTGCATATCCGCTACTACCGCGAAATCCCAGTACTCCTTCACTAACAACGCTTACTGGCTAGAAGCCCAGCACAATGGGTGCTGCATGCATATGTAATGAGCTATACGAGGTCCATGAGAGAAATAATTTTGGAAAGCCTGACAGAGTCACACCCTTGAGCGACGACTGTAGCCCTGCAAACCACAATACAAAGAGCTTTGCCACAACGCCTGAGTCGTTTCTGCCTCAAACGTGATTCCAATGAAGGCCTCCCAGTTCTCTTCATCACGTCGCAACAACCGCTCCACGAATGTAACTGCACAACTGCCGACCTTTACACCCCAAACCGCTACATTCATCGTCAGCTGCTACAACGAGCTTGATGCGCGGCACAGAAGAGCAAATATTCTTCTGAAACTAGCAAATTTCTTTCATCGCAACGTGTGCCAGAACAGAACTGCAACCTGTTCCCAGATGGCACGAAGTGCGCGTTATTTAGACAACTAGTGCTTGTCCTGTATTCGTTCGTCTCTCTTTGTGCTGCTGGCGCAACGTCGAAGCATCCTACTTCATGTACTCAGAAACTCCGCCTGAAATACGTAGCATCGTCGAAACACGCAGCCTGTCACAACAGCTCACAGCTCCACTGCAAGGAACACAGCCGACCTCAAGACGATGAGGAATTGAATGCTACTTTTTCACTCCTCAGTACTGCTCGGTGTTGGCTGCAGATAAAACAGAAACTTGCCACGCAAAACGTCAAATACCATTGCGCTTTTCAAGCAACTCCTTCGTGAGGACAGCTATTGAGGCTGCAAAACACACACAAAGGCTAAGTGCCTTCAAAGTACTTGCGCACTACAGCATCCCAATTTACGGCAAAGGCTGACATGAATATCTGGCGGCTCTGCGAACGGGAAGTAAACGCAAAAACAAAATCACACTAAACAATAAAACATTGAGTGCATATCCGCTACCACAACGGCTTTTCGATAATTTTTCATTAACCAAACGTACTCCCTGGACGGCGAGGTCACCGCAAAATCCTATTCATGTGACATGTTTCTCTTTGGCGCGATACAGATACCACGACGAAGGAATGGTGCAGCGCTTGACGTGTGATGCTCAGTAGGTTCCCCTGGCGGATTCTGATGTCCTATAGGAATGAACAACAGGCACTTA
>NW_013653970.1:0-1112 GCF_000499385.1 Eimeria necatrix
CAAACTTACCTGCGATAAGCACCCTACACGTGAAATCCGTATCACGAGTCTCGCATGCGCCTCCGCATTTCGTTAGTCACAACGCGGCACTTCACATTTCATAAGCATACTCTCTGCATATAAAATATTCTTCCCACATCTTTGCTCTATGAAACCCATAACAACAACTAGCGCCGCATTGTGGACGAGCACTTACGGTGCGCGGCAGACCACAGCATGCCCATAACTAACAAGGCACTTTGCGTTCCCAGTAACAGCAGCAAGAGGGAGGGCTTTGACACGACCCGCACCACCGGTAGGAACGCTTTGTCCCTGACGCGACTCCTACTGCGAGCAAAGCCATGTGCGGACTTTAAAAGTGCACGATGAGCTATTTACGTGCTTCGCATGGCGGTTCAGGCTGAATCGTCTAATTATCATGAATGCGTGCAGAGATAACCACGCGCAAGGCATCTAGTGTGTGTCGGAAAAACACAATACGCTGGTTCGCCGCACAGCACCCATTTCAGAGCATTGCTCTTGAGACTAGGCATTTCAAATATTTTTTGTTGGTGGCATGCGCTCAGTAAAACGCGTACTTATGGTCGGGCCATTGCTGTTTGGTAAACGACGCTTTCCGCATCACGGGCGTGGATCCTCATGATGTTTTCCCTCTGAGTCCAGTTTTCTCCAATCCGTGTGCTTCGCGCAAATTCAGCAGCGGGTTGGAAAATCCATGAACGCAGGTCCAAACCCTTATCACCGTTTAATACAAGGCCGTAGCACTAGTCTAGTTTGCATGCACCCTTGCCCACAATAACGAAATGCTCATAATGGGTAAGGAATCGTCACTCGCCCGAGTACACCACGCAGTTAACGTCTTGCGCCTTTCCAAGTCCAACAGCTCACAAGAAGGTACACAATGGCTGGAGTTGCTCGCATCATGAAGTGCACAAATTAGGGTCTTCGTCCTTCACGCACAGGCTGTACGACACATGCGGAACATGAATACTTTGAATCCCAAAATTACTATCTCAAAGAGTTAACGTATTCATAGCTTCGAATGGAAAGATATTAATCTTTAAATTGCGGCCAAGCTAAGGCCTACAAATCACGCGAAACACGCAACGTAG
>NW_013653971.1:0-1903 GCF_000499385.1 Eimeria necatrix
AGTGGGTCCTAGTATATGAACCGGCCCCACGACCCGCACTTCTGCGCCACCACGAAGCATGAAAAGTGCCAATTTTGCAAACAGTCTGTGCAAAAGCGTTTTGCCGCCCAGGCGAACTAGTGCGTCACGAGTACTTGCAGAAAGTTCGCTTATGGAGAGCTACTCTCATCGAAGTACGCTTCGGGTGAAATACAGAGCAGATATCGTATTTCAAGAGCTTAAGCTCGTTCTCTACAAGCGCGTTCTCTTCTTCAGTAAAAGCCATGGTTCCCCTGAAACGGCCTGAGGCAGAATGGGCTGTCTCTGTCCTTCTTGCCAGAGATCGTGGCGCTTGGGATGTTCTCTGTCTCACTACATCCTCTACGCTTTTACCCTCAGCGACGTCGATGATGTCCCTTACAACCTGAAAAGACGCAAAAGCATGCATGCAGGCGCGTCCTCCTTTTCAAAAGATAGCCATAAAAATGCCTGAAACCAACACCGATATCTCCTCTCAGCGCAGACAAGAACCTGAGTTTACATGCCACCGACACCAAGGGTCCGCCTAGAGACATATTCCGACATAAAGGCTCGTGAACTCTGATCAACATGAAATTTAAAGCCAAGCGAATTCTATACAGCGCTCATACTTCCGTTTCCATCAGATCCAGAGCACAGCGAAGCCTATGTTTGTCTGATGGGTTAATCACAGTACAAGATTGAGAACGGTTCCTCGGGAGGCTTACTCCAAAATCAATGCCTGTCACCAACTCGATAAAACTGAGAGGAACTCTGAAGCGCTCCGCACGCATCCTATGGTACATGGCTTTGTTCGGCACAACGAACGCCCCAAACACAGATGGAGGGGGAGTACCCTTGGGCCAGGCCGCCTTTTTGGAGTCAACTGGAGCCTGGCCAATATTTGGCGGCATGTCATTTTGCTTGTTCTCCTCGAGGTCCCTAGGATTAACACCCAAAAAAACCTTGAAAAAGTGGGTGGGCACTGGCGTGAGGTTGTAACCCAGGACATCAAATTCAATATTCATAGTTGGAAGATCCTGTGGTTCATTTGCCGAATGGCTGAGTCGCCAGCGGCAGCGATCAAACATGCTCCGCAGAGGAGAATCGTGCGCAAGCCATGAGAATCGTTCCTTTGAAACCGGCTTTAGCTCTGGGGATGACGCTCGCAGGAACCGACGACCGAAGGACACAGGATAGGAGGACCCTGTCAATGCCTCTATGCTAACGGGCAACCCGACATGGGCTCCATTCCACGGCCTGTGCAAGCAGTAGCAGCAGGGCATGCAAGGCCAAGTTATTGTGAAGAGACGCGGGCGAACAGGAACACCGCAGCGAGACAAAGACGAATTCCGAATCGAGAAATTCTTGTGCACTCTCAGCGAGAATATTAAGTATGCCCAAGCATTACACTTTTGCAACGCGCAAGCAGATACAAAACGCGCGCTTTCCGTAAGTCCCAAAACACTGGAGGAAGAGACTGAGAGGCCTGTCGGCTATGTGAAGCAGATTAATGTACTTCTACAGCCTGCGTGCACCTTAGGAAATACCCTTTTGCAGGCATGACGGAGATGCTGACCTCAAGCAAATATATATCCTCTCCGAACTACCCAAAGGGCTTTTGACACTTGGGAACACATCTCCGTAGACTGATGGCGAAAAAGCAGCTGCGTTTATGGGCAGCCACATAGGACCAGTAAATGCCAATACGTCCTTAAAGTACGAGCGCACAGACGAAACCATGGATTCAACAATAGTCCTGTAAGGAGAGGATGACAGCAAATGCAATCGCAGAAGACACAGAGAAAGCTGCCTGCATACGCAACTATTCAGTGGAGTTGCGTTCAATAGTTTTCAGCGAGTCAGGGCGAGCCACAACGGAGATGGCTGGCAGCGGCGGAGTGCC
>NW_013653972.1:0-2920 GCF_000499385.1 Eimeria necatrix
CGCTTCATGGACCTTCTTTTACCACCCACGGGTGAGTTCCTATGCTGCCACAACAATGTATGGATTCGAGGTGCGGGCTCGTTTGCCATTACGACCAAGGAATCTCTTCCGAGACAAGAAACATGCGCCAATAAGATTCCATTTAGTCATGGAAACAGGCAGAATTGCCGCAGACATAGACATGAAAGACATCGCTAAAACGAAGGAGAGGCGCACATGATATGAGGCGCCGTTGTAGTCTCCCTGTAGTGAGGCAGGCAGAAGTTCGTGGCTGGGGGACACCAACGGCATTGTGGATCTCAGCAATGCATAAAGTGTCCATCTTTGTCAGCGATACCGCAGTTGCTAAGAGACTATATGTGATCACAAGTCTGGTCGTTCAGTATGCTTTCTCGTCTTTCGTATGTCTGCGCAGTGGCCCCAACGCAGTAATGCGGCAAAAGCGGACCAATCTTTCAACAGCAGCTCAGTGAAATCTCTCGAAACTAAAACAGAGACCGTAGCATCCAGACGTCTCACTATGGTTCCCGGCGATCTGAGCTTCATAAGGCAGCAGATGCTTGAGATAGAGTGCATTTGCATAGGCTGGCGTGTAGTGGCTGCGGGAGACTTTCAGGCATAGTTGTTGCATTTTTCCTGTCCTTCGCGTGAACAGCACAGCAAACAAAATCTTAAGCAGCCTTCAATCTGTTGATGGCTTTGCTTCGGGAACACCCCTGTTGGGCGATCCGCCACTGGTGTCAACACCGTGGACGCGGTCCACTAAAGTTATGCCGAGGAAAAGTAGTTCAGGAAAGGACTTGGGAGAGTTACAGAAAATTAACCAGCGCGTCGCAACGGGGCGCGGGTTGCAAAAAGGAAATCCAGGTTTATTTGGACACAGGTCGGCTCCTGCACTTTTACTGACGTCGGCTGGGTGGAAATGGAACACTGAAGCAACCATGCACCAATCTATGACATTCACTAGCGGAAAACTGGTCGTCATTACTGTTGTTTAATTTATGTTCTCCTGGAGGGGCTTCTGGCACATGCACCGGCCCCACAACGGGTGCTTCTGCGTTATCACCGAGTATAAAAAAGCAAGCTTTGCAAGTAGTCTGTGCAAAAGCGTTTCGCCGCCCAGGCGAACTAGTGCGTCACGAGTACTTGCAGAAAGTTCGCTTCTGCCGAGCTTTGCCGAACTTCTGACGCTTCGGGTGAAGTACAGAGCAGATATCATACTTCAAGAGCTTAAGCTCATCCTCTACAAGCGCGTTCTCTTCTTCAGTAAAAGCCATGGTTCCCCTGAAACGGCCTGAGGCAGAATGGGCTGTCTCTGTCCTTCTTTCCAGAGATCGTGGCGCTTGGGATGTTCTCTGTCTCACTACATCCTCTACGCTTTTACCCTCAGCGACGTCGATGATGTCCCTTACAACCTGAAAAGACGCAAAAGCATGCATGCAGGCGCGTCCTCCTTTTCAAAAGATAGCCATAAAAATGCCTGAAACCAACACCGATATCTCCTCTCAGCGCAGACAAGAACCTGAGTTTACATGCCACCGACACCAAGGGTCCGCCTAGAGACATATTCCGACATAAAGGCTCGTGAACTCTGATCAACATGAAATTTAAAGCCAAGCGAATTCTATACAGCGCTCATATTTCCGTTTTCACCAGATCCAGCGCACAGTGAAGCCTATGTTTGTCTGATGGGTTAATCACAGTACAAGATTGAGAACGGTTCCTCGGGAGGCTTACTCCAAAATCAATGCCTGTCACCAACTCGATAAAACTGAGGGGAACTCTGAATCTTTCAGCACGCAAATTACCGTGCATGGCTTTGTTTGGCACAACGAACGCCCCAAACACAGATGGAGGGGGAGTACCCTTGGGCCAGGTCGCCCTTTTGGAGGCAACTGGAGCATGGCCAATATTTGGCGGCATGTCATTTCGCTTGTTTTCCTCGAGGTCCCTAGGATTGACACCCAAAACAACCTTGAAAAAGTGGGTGGGCACTGGCGCGAGCTTGTAACCCAGGACATCAAATTCAATATTCATAGGTGGAAGATTCTGTGGTTCATTTGCCGAATGGCTGAGTCGCCAGCGGCAGCGATCAAACATGCTCCGCAGAGGAGACTCGTGCGCAAGCCATGAGAGCTCTTCCTTCGGAAGCGGCTTTCGCTCTGGGGATGACGCTCGCAGGAACCGACGACCCAAGGACACAGGATAGGAGGAGCCTGTCAATGCCTCCACGCTAACGGGCAACCCGAGATGGGCTCCATTCCACGGCCTGTGCAAGCAGTAGCAGCAGGGCATGCTTGGCCAAGTTATTGTGAAGAGACGCGGGCGAACAGGAACACCGCAGCGAGACAAAGACGAATTCCGAATCGAGAAATTCTTGTGCACTCTCAGCGAGAATATTAAGTATGCCCAAGCATTACACTTTTGCAACGCGCAAGCAGATACAAAACGCGCGCTTTCCGTAAGTCCCAAAACACTGGAGGAAGAGACTGAGAGGCGTGTCGGCTATGTGAAGCAGATTAATGTACTTCTACAGCCTGCGTGCACCTTAGAAAATACCCTTTTGCAGGCATGACGGAGATGCTGACCTCAAGCAAATATATATCCTCTTCGAATCATCCAAAGGGCTTTTGACACTTGGGAACACTTCTCCGTAGACTGATGGCGAAAGAGCTGCTGCGTTTATGGGCAGCCACATAGGACCAGTAAATGCCAATGCGTCCTTAAAGTACGAGCGCACAGACGAAACCATGGATTCAAAAACAGTCCTGTAGGGAGTGGATGACAGCAAATGCAATCGCAGAAGACACAGAGAAAGCTGCCTGCATACGCAACTATTCAGTGGAGTTGCGTTCAATAGTTTTCAGCGAGTCAGGGCGAGCCACAACGGAGATGGCTGGCAGCGGCGGAGTGCCGGAAG
>NW_013653973.1:0-1700 GCF_000499385.1 Eimeria necatrix
TTTGCGCACGGTGGCTGGCACTCGGAAACATCATTACTCGCAAGACATTGGCTTCGCGACCTAAATGCCAGACTGTTCGGCTGCAACACAAAGGCAGCTCGCATTCGCTGACGCAAGTGCAGTGTTAATATTTCGAAGCTCCTCGTATATTCAAGCGCTTCAGAATGAGGCGGGGTTTGTAGCCGCGGCAAAATATTTAGGCGTTCTAATTTATGTGCATTCACTGAGTCTGGAATCATTTAAGCAAGCAGTGCGGAGTGGGTCATCCAACGCACTTCCCGGAATTCCAGCCCACCGCACATGGCGCACTGGCCAGAGATAATAATCGTTAGTGCTGTCGAAGGACGGTGCACCGAACAGTTTGTCCTCCTAAGAGTGTGGATATTTGCGCAGAATGGGAAGACCTGTATCTAAAATCTAGGTTATGGTTTAACAGGTGAGAACGCGATAGGCACGGAGGACTGCACGTCAGGAGCCTTGAACGCAAATTTACTGTTTATTGCTGCTAGCTAGAAAATTTCTTCATTTTGATTCAAAAGGACGGAGGCACTGTAGATACATCCTCAGCCATACCAAGCGCTCACACTAACGCTGCGATTGACTAGCCGAAACCCATATGATGCGCTCTTCGCAGTAGTTCTGGGGACGTGTCATCTTTATGATGGGATAAAACTATTCTACGTAAATGTGCGTTGCATTTGCTGCAAAGGAGACAACTTTAGCTGTGAACGCGCCGGCGTGAGATGGCGAAGGTGCAAGGATATTACAAACGCACCGCATGATGGCGTGTGCAGCGCTCCTGATAGATTTGATGCAGGATAGGTTTTATGTAATTTCCCAGTCGAACTGTTCTGTGGCCGTAATAGCAACCAAAAACGCAACGCATATTCGGCGTGCTTTTCTCTGACGAGGTGAACAACTACAAGGCAAGCAAGGGGAGCACTTATTCTACCAGCAGAACGTGCAGCGCCACCTACAGTTGCAGTAACGTGAGACTAAAGTAATATTTGAACGTGCGCTATGCGCGAAGAGCTAAACTCATGTTTGTTAGCGAGTGAGGATGGCAGGAGCAGAACTTCCATATACAAATTCCTTAGTGTGTTGCCTTGCATCCATGTGTTGGGCCACTTGTTTTCCCGTGATTCAGGAGTGGCCTGGGACCATTTTTTTCATTGTAACTGTTTCCTAGTTCTTTAAGTAAGAGCATGAAAGTGGATCAGCGAAAAGGGAATTTCGCAGTGCCCAGAGCGGAGTGTGTCAGCGTTGCAGCCAACGGCTTTAGTACCATATGCACAACATGTCTTCGTTATACGGCTCAGGAAGTGCGTGATTCTTTATCTGGCAATATCACTTTTTGTGTTATGCTTTTAGACTGCATTTGAAGAAACATCTATAATTCTACTGTGAACATGAAAGCAGACATGCCTACGGCATGCAGGATGTATGTTGCTTTCAGACTAGACAGGCCATAGAGCCAAGTATGGGACTAATATGCTGTTTTGTTGTTTTGCATGCTACAAACCGGGAGGGCTGATCGACTGAACCTAGCAATCATGTGCGCCGCGTCTCTTGCAAGACAATGAAAATGTTCAGGTAAGGTGAACGTTTTCCCTGGCAAGCATTGACAGGTGGATATCGCTGCGCCGTGTACTCCACAAAGCTCTGCGCGCTCTGCTGAACTTGCAAGATGCAAGATTTTT
>NW_013653974.1:0-1332 GCF_000499385.1 Eimeria necatrix
AGCAGCAGCAGCACCACCACCCTCCCACCCCGCACCCCAGCAGCAGCAGCAGCAGCAGCCTCTTCCCCCCCCCCGCAGCAGCAGCAGCAGCAGCCTCTTCCCCCCCCGCAGCAGCAGCAGCAGCAGCAGCAGCAGCAGCAGAATGCAGGGTCTGGGTGGCGGCCGTGTGTACTGGGGTTTGCGTTTGCTGCTGCAGCAGCAGCAGCGGCGCTGCCGCCGCCTGGGCCGCGTCTTGGACTTGAATTGGGACTTCGGCAAAGCCGCCATGGCCGGCACTCCCAAGTTCTCCTTCGACCCCGCAGTGAACCAGTGGACCACTGCAGTGGACAATGAGCTTTGGAATGGACCAGGGGGGATTGTTTGGTCCAGTTTTTCCATGAACTGCTGCTGGTGGGCCTTTTGGGCCTTTTGGGTCTACTTTACCATTACTAGGTGGCATGTTAATGGCAAAATGGATACTTTTGCCAAGTGGAAGCAGCAAGAATGAACCAGTGGTCCATTATCTGCGTTTATAGGTGACCAGTGGACCACTGCAGTGGACAATGAGCTTTGGAATGGACCAGGGGGGATTGTTTGGTCCAGTTTTTCCATGAACTGCTGCTGGTGGGCCTTTTGGGCCTTTTGGGTCTACTTTACCATTACTAGGTGGCATGTTAATGGCAAAATGGACACCTTTTCGAAGTGGAAGCAGCAAGAATGAACCAGTGGTCCATTAGTTGCGTTTATAGTGGACCAGTGGACCACTGGAGTGGTCAAGGAGCTTTGGAGTGGACTTGGGGGCTGGTTTGGTCCTTTTGGGTTTATTTGCAATCAATAAGTGGCAAAAAAGGACCTTTTTGCCAAGTGGAAGCAGCAAGAAGAATAAATAAATAATGAAAGAAAGAGTGGTCCATTGGTTCTGTTGGAGTGGACCAGTGGACCACTCGCAGGTGGCCAGTGGACCACTCGGGGTGGAGTTTGCGGAGTGGAGGACTGAGTAGAAAAATGCAACAAAAGGAATTCTTCAGTCTTAGTTGGAATTAATTATTAATTGGACCATTCTATTAAAAAGCCAATTAAGAACATGGACCACTGGTCCAGTGGTCCACTGGTCCACTGGTCCACTGGTCCATTTAAGAACTCCTTCCAACTGCCAACAACTGGCGGGCCGCTGCTGGCGGCCTTTTGGGCCTTCGGGACCAACGGCTGATAAGCCTCCCGCCAAAACGCCAAACTTAACTATTCTCTATACAACTATCTCATATATATATATATATATATATATATATATATATATATACAACTACCATATATATATATATCATATATATAGTATATATATATATATATATA
>NW_013653975.1:0-1151 GCF_000499385.1 Eimeria necatrix
ATAAGCTGCAGTGAAGCCTAGAACCAAACTCCTATGGCGCTGAATGTCTCCGTTTCGTTTTTCTAGTCACATATTAATCGTTCTACGATTGAACTATATAACCTCTAGAGGTTCTTTACTGCCAGCATTTGATCTCTAGAGGTCGTTTTCTGCCAGCCACAGAGACCTGGGATTAGCTGAAATGAATCTTAGGAGCACCCTAAAATAAACCTAATTTTAATTGCTTTGTTTTCTTCGTCAAACATTAATTGTTCTGGTATTGAACTATATACCATTTGAGGGCTTTTTGGGCGGAACACATTGTTACGCTGCACATTGCATTCGGCTTGGCCCACATCCCGTAAGCTGAGGTGATTCGACTTAGACATCTGCGAAAAAAGTTGAACATTGCCATTAGCACTCAGTCATTCCCACCATCGTCTCAGACTAGTACCTTGGAAGTGCTCACTCAAGACAAAAACCTTCCACCACGGAGTTTCAAGCAGCATTACACTGTGGCAGGGCATGTCAAAATTATAGCTCTCGTTTCAAGCGGACAGCCGAAACCGCTGAGCTGGAAAGGCTAATTAAAGCCAGCCGAAAACTGAATTTCGAGTTTGTGAATGCTCATGCAATCGACTCACGCTGCTTTGCGCAAGTGTAGTGACGGTGCGGCCTTTGCCGAGTCACCACTGCGCGCAGTGCAGTGGTCTGGAGGGCTCACGAATGGCGTCCACGAATCAGGTTCACGAAGCGAACATGAGCACGCCAATCCATAATATTTATTTAAAGGTAAGAAAATAATTAATACAGCACCATATTCAGCAATTGGCAGACCTTGCCAAACAACTGAGCAAGTTGCGCGTGTGAATTGGAACTCGATGGTGCTCCAGAGGATGCAGACCTAGTGCTATCTCGAGTCGACGGTATCGACATATTGTCAAGGTGTCTAGGTTTCTTACTGTTTCTTACAACTCTATATTACTGAAACTTCATCTTAAAGCAACATTGACTGTTTTAGTACCTCGGGAATGCGGATCTGGTAGTAGGAAATGAGCCCTTCCTCGTTCCGGCTGGTTCGCAGCACACCACAGCGCGAACACGAGCCCCATGCTCACTGAAGAACAGCTCACAGAATGCACTGATACGCATGATCAAAAGACAACAACTAA
>NW_013653976.1:0-1855 GCF_000499385.1 Eimeria necatrix
GAAAGTCGTGAAACGTAGTCACTGCTTTTACGCCGTGTCGAACGGCTTTCAGACGAGTGTCCCTTCGGTGCATGGACATAGAGCTAGAGTAATACATACTCGCTGAGTCACACGCAACTCACAAAAGCGAACTTTCTGTCGACACAAAAACTGGCAACGGCACTAAAAGAAAGCATTACCACAACTTCCAGCAATGGCATGCAAAAGCGTAATCCGGAAAAACTGTCCCAGAAGGTCGAGCGTTTGTTGGTGTCGCCCGAGTATTTCGGGCTTAAGAGTCAAAATGCGCTGCCACGGGCGTTGACGTTAATCTGTCAACGCCATCTACCTGACGAACTACGCCTGCCGCTTCTATAGTGAAGGCAGCCTTTATGTCGCCTCAGTCACACTCGTCTGAAAGCCCAAGCTGACGGCGTAAAAGCAGTGTGATGCAAAGTGCTGAAAGATGCAATACGCAAAGACTCACTCTGCCCGCATCGTTGTTGATTTCGCGGACCCCCCGGAAACTCTTCAGAGGAATGCAGAGATCAATATCAAGCCAGTCTGCATGCTAGCGCTCCGAAACAAATGCCAAGCGCGTTCGACCACCCAAATTGATTTCTTTTAGATGCAACATCCGTGCTGCTCCTTCCTTGGCTCGAGCTGCGCTTGCCGTCTCAACGCGCCCTCAACCTATACGCTTCCGGGTTCACTGCGTCACGATGCTGTAACACTATCTGCGGTCGTGCAAGTCTTGGATAGTTTCAGCATGAACAAGGCAAACATTCCACAACTGCATCTACTGCTCGAGACCACCTCTCACGCCTTTCCACCCAATCTCTAGCCTTTCTGGGAAAATAGCTGCTTTGTTCATCATTGCTCACGCTTCATTCGCGAGCCCTGCCCTTGTCCTCCATGCACAGCTTTCCGCTCAACGCTCGCTTCAAGGCCATTTGCCAGCGGCTCGGAATAGGCCATATTGAGCCGAAACAATGAAGGGCTCCCTTACGCATTCCCAGCCGCCTCCATCAGTGCATGCTGTTCTTCCCCATGCCCCGCAAACGCCTGCAATGTTCTTCGGAGAATGCTTTCTCGATGGTTGATGCCGAAAGGAGCCCAACGACAAATGTGCTGCTTCAACGTGAAATCTGGCCAAGCTCAGCATGGAACGTTCTTGGCTGGAAAGCATCCATTGATAAATGAACTCTCGGCAGTAATGCAAGCAGTTTCTGTAATGCAGGAAACGTGGAGGAAAAGCCACCATCTATGCAAAATCCCATAAATGTCGAAGTTGGATCTCGTTGGGGATCTTAATCCAGAAAAGGTCAAGGAAGTGCATCATGCCTTCCACCACTGAATCCAGTTCGCTCATGCAGCATACAACGCATCACAGAACACCCGATTTTGGGGCATTGCACGGAACGCTGCTTGCCGCGGCCACAACAGCATGACGACAATGCCATCATCCGAAAAAACCCAGGACTGCAATGCCGACCATTCCTCCGCAATAAGGACTGCTCGTCCATTCGCCTTCTAGCGAAGCCAAAATGTCACACTATGCTTTCACCTCTGAGAAAATAGTGACTTGCAACGCGATATGTAGCCTGTCTAGCAGTCAAGCTGGAGGTAAGCTGCTTGGACACGTGACAAGCTAGTTCCACAAGGCGTGCAATTAGACTCGGCTGGCGCGACGCAGTGCTCGTTCGCATACGCCCAAATCTCTAGATAATGCTGTGCGCACTCTAAAAAACTTGGCGTGCCTTGTGCATGAATATTAATCAGTGGCCTTGTGGAGTATTCGCAACTGCAGTGCTGGTGGACCGCAATGCTGCTGCAATTCCTGTTTCGATACTAACACGTCAGTGTGAGCACACTG
>NW_013653977.1:0-1442 GCF_000499385.1 Eimeria necatrix
GGCTTGCAAGCTGCAGGCGAGCAGCGTAGCTTCTACAGAACAGACCAGGTACGAGATGAGAGGACGACAACGGAGAGAAGCGGGTTAGGCAAGCACTTTTATCGGATGGTTTCTTCGGCTTCTCAGTGGCGCCTATCTTCGTGACTCATGAGAAAGGTGAGAGCTTTGTCTCGGATTTTGATGCACCCAAACTAGTTGTCGTTCCACTCGCACGTGATCGACTACACTGCTTAGAGCCGAGCACGCAAACTCACGGGCTGCAGGAAGTAGGTGTTTGCGTCTTACTCTGTCAGTCGTAGTGCAACTTTCTGTTTAGTTGTATTTGTTTTATTTCCAAATGGTGTTAGCAGCAGCACATGTTGCTGTCGCTGCCACAGATTTCACCCGGAGCGTCTCTGAAATGTACTGTGCGGCGTATCATTTCGAATTTTATAAATATTTTCCGAATATTGAGCGTAAATATGATAAAGCAAGCT
This sequence comes from Eimeria necatrix, assembly GCF_000499385.1. Lineage (NCBI taxonomy): Eukaryota > Apicomplexa > Conoidasida > Eucoccidiorida > Eimeriidae > Eimeria > Eimeria necatrix. The sequence goes on from NW_013653977.1 coordinate 477, forward strand.
TTGTTGACATGCTTGACACAGGCTCCAAGTGAATTTGCACGTTTTTTTTGCAATATAAGGGGATTAAGAACATGCTTAGGCTTGCATAACAAAGTTAAAGCTTACTATAGGCGTCTTTGAGTAGCACCGGCCGAACGTGAGCGGGACAGATCAAATCTCTGTTGCTCCATAATCATCCTGGCTATTGCCTGCAATTGAATTTCTCTAAGAGCTAGGATAGTAGAGTGTCGAAAAGCCTGTACCTGATGCCCGGATGTAGAGCGTGAGATAAAGTTACGATCTTTGTTTATAGGCATCTACGATTTGCTCACTCTATAGTGTCCGGGATATTGCATCATAGAAACGAAGGTCCTGCAGCCATGTGGCAAGGGTAGGCTTTAGACCGCGCGAGTCAATTGGAAGAACATTGCGGTGCTGGACAAGGCACTTGGACGGGTTCATCAGTGTATTTGGTTTTGAAGAAGGGCATTGACGACTCTTTGAGTCTACACCGACCCTTTGAGTCAAACTAAGTTTTGTGTGTTACTTTTTCACACTCCGCAGTCTAATAGCTGCAGTCAGAAGTATGCCCCCCCAGTCACAAGAAGAACAGAGAGTATCCCTGGTCAACCCAAGAGAGCATGAACATCCCGTCGCGATGCGACAAGTATTCCGCTAATAAGAGAGTCTTTAATACAAAGACGCTACGCACATAGACTAAGGGTCGTGATACACATGCATAAAGTACCACTTGTCACGTCTAAATGTTACTTCAGTGGTGGACAGCGCAGTTTATTTGCGAGCCCATTCAAGGTGCTGCGGCGTCATGAACTACTGCTGCTGCGTCGATTTGATGAATGCTAGAATTCGTGAAAATTTCGCAAAGTTGGCGAGAGGTTTTTGGCGCTGCAGTTACAGCAGAGCAGATGGTGGTGCGTCGCTCTGACAGAGAGTATGACCAAGTTTCAGCCTGCACGCCACTCGCCA
>NW_013653978.1:0-1184 GCF_000499385.1 Eimeria necatrix
ACTGACGCACCTGCGTTTCGTTCTCCAGCACCTCAGGCCACTGCCGGATGGCTGCAATTTTATCTTCTGCTGGTTTAATCCCCGCAGCGGAAATGGTATAACCCAAATACGTAATCGTTTGCCTTGCAAACTTGCATTTGCGGAATTTTGGGTAGAACTGATGTTGAAGAAAAATGCTGAGAACTTGTCGCAAGAGAGAAACGTGCCCCGAGAGATCAGGGCTATAGATGAGGACATCATCTAGATACGCAATAACGCCTTGTCCCAGTAACGGTTGCAGGTAGGCATTAATATTGGCCTGGAACGTAGCAGGAGCACCCTTAAGGCCGAAGGGCATCACTCTGTACTCAAATAGTCCAAGAACTGACCGGAAAGCTGTCTTCCACCGGTCTTCCTTAGCCATGCGTATTTGATGGAAGCCTGCTTCTAGGTCTAGGGTGGAAAAGTACTGGGCGCCTCCCAGCATCTCGAGAATGGTTTGGATGGGAGGTAAGGGAAATTCAGGGGCTGTCGTAAGGGCATTTAGGGCCTGATAGTTTACAACCATACGCATTTTGCGCTCCCCGGAGCCATCATCGTGCTTGTCCACCATGATTGTAGGCGAGCAAATAGGCGAGTAGGTCGTTCCGATCCAACCATTGTCCGACAACTTTGCTATCTCCTGTTTGTGGAATGTGAGCTGATCTGGGGTCATACGGTATATTGCAGATTTCGCCGGAAGTTTTCCAGGCACAAGTAGAATATGGTGATCATGAGGGCGTTTCGGCGGTAATCCCTTAGGTAAGTTATCGGGAAATACCGCTCGGTACTCATGCAACACTTGTGCTATCTCCCGTGGAATATCTTGCGCCTCTGTCGAATGTATCCATGCGTCGAACAGAGTGTGCTCGAGTTGTGCCTGAGGCCAGGGGGACTCCTCGTCACTCTCCGTTTCCCCCGAAACGGTTATGGCCGAAGGAGTATGCCAACTGGAGGACGCGGGGTGAGTCCCGATTAGCGCGCAGCAAAGCGCGCCTTGCCACTCATCTGAGAGCCTTAGGGGCATTGCCGGACCGGCTTCGGGTAAAGCCAGTATGAGGTGCAAACCGTGCATAGGAGCCTTTAGATCCTTTGTGTCCGCAGCCGCTTGACGAACGAGCGACGTTATCCGCGCCTTCGCCTTCTTCTTCGCGTGGGGTTTATAC
>NW_013653979.1:0-1811 GCF_000499385.1 Eimeria necatrix
CAGGAAATGTCCAAGGTGACATGAACGCGAACAAATGTAGACCACAACTGCGCGGGTAGAGGCCCTGCTCCCACTGAATTCTTTGTGCAACAAAGCATCTTTATTCACAGCCCCTGGGAACCTGTAGCCGACCAGCGTCCTCTTCAGTTGCTCATAGGCAGCTGACTCAGCTTGTCATTTTCTCCCCTTGCAAATTCCCTCCGATAAAGAGTAGCATCCTGCTGTCGTGTTTGCACTAACCAGAACACGGGCTTACCACCCACCGCATGTTACCATCGCGCGCGCCTTCCTGAAAACGACAAAAAGTGTCGCGCACTGCCGAGCTTTGCGCACATATTGCGATACTGTTGGTGCTACAATTCAGGAGCAAGATTCCTCTATCATACCCCTTACCCTGCCACTTGCCCTGCCAACAGCTCACCAGAAACGCGGCAACAACAGAGCTTCGAACGCACTCAGCTCTGTAACAACCACTAAACACAACTGCCTGTGGATCCACCCACTATCTGTGACAGGCAAACAAGCCTAGCAAGTGATGCTATCCCCCGTGGGCAGACCATGAGGTCACCTGCACAAACGACAAGTGTAAAGCCATCCAGCACTGCACCACAATGAAGTCACTGGCAAACTAACTGCCAAGACAAACGACACGTCGAACAAATAACATATGCGTAAGCACCGGCTGCGCGCCTCTCGTTTTATAATAGCCACCGCACCCCCACCGCACCGCGCTCACTCTACTTTGAAACCACACGTCTTGACTGTCACCAGTGACGCTTCTCAGAATGCTTCACGACTCATTTACATCCCTCGATATGCTAGGAAGGCAACGAACAAACGCCTCTTCTTTCTTCTCCAAACATCTGAATCGGCCTTGCAACGGACTGCAGTGCAGCTGCAAAAAGCAACAGTCTTGCTGCATCTGACCCAGGGCTACAAAAGCCGACTGGCGGACTCATCCACTACCCAGCTTCACGTCCTAATGTCCAAAGTGACATGAACGCGAACAAATGTAGACCACAACTGCGCGGGTAGAGGCCCTGCTCCCACTGAATTCTTTGTGCAACAAAGCATCTATATTCACGGCCCCTGGGAACCTGTAGCCGACCAGCGTCCTCTTCAGTTGCTCATACTGCAGCTGACTCAGCTTGTCATTTTCTCCCCTTGCAAATTCTCTCCGATAAAGAGTAGCATCCTGCTGTCGCGTTCGTGCTAACAAGACACGGGCTAACCACCCACCGCATATTACTCCATTGCGCACCTTCCTGAGAACGACAAAAAGTGTCACGCACTGCCGAGCTTTGCGCAAATACTGCAATACTGTTGGTGCTACAATTCAGGAGCAACATGCTTCCTCTATCATACCCCTTAACCTGCCACTTGCCCTGCCAACAGCTCACCAGAAACGCAGCAACAACAGAACTCCGAACGTGCTCAGCTCTGTAACAGCCACTAAACACAACTTCCTGTGGATTCACTCACAGTCTGTGACAAGCAACAAAGCCTAGCAAGTGATGCTATCCTCCGTCAGCAGACCATGAGGTCACCTGCACAAACGACAAGTGTAAAGCCATCCAGCACTGCACCACAATGAAGTCACTGGCAAACTAACTGCCAAGACAAACCGCACGTCGAACAAATAACTTAGGCATCAGCACCCGCTGCTCGCCTCTCGTTTTACAATACCCACCGCATCCCCATCGCACCGCGCTCACTCTACGTTGAAACCACACGTCCCGACCGTCACCAGTGACGCTTCTCAGAATGCTTCACGACTCATTTACATCCCTTGATATGCTAGAAAGCCAACA
>NW_013653980.1:0-1100 GCF_000499385.1 Eimeria necatrix
ATTACTTTTTTCTTTTGGTCTTTGCTTCTTCGCGTCTTTATTTCTTTCATATTTATATCTTTTAATTCTTTTAATTCATTTTAGTCCTTAAAATCTTTTTTGTTTAGAGTGTTGTAAATAACATTTTGTGCAAAAGTGAATATAATTTATTTTTATTTTTATATTTCTTTTAAATGGTTTAAAATGGACTTTTTGCATTTCATATTTGCATTAAACGCGCTTTTGTAAATTCCGCGAAAAGTCGGAAAAAACAAATACGTAGTTGGGGTGTATGTACAGGTGCGGGCCTTTCTGCGCCTTTCAGGTGTATGTACACCGAGCTCTTTCAGTTTTGTTTATTATAAAAAGATTAAAAGTTTGTTTAATGCGCATTTTAAAATATAAACTTTTAAATATATAAATTATATATATCTAGATTTACTTCTAAGTCCAAAGACTTTTTTTATGTAGGACATGCATGCATATGTGTTTAAACTTATCAAACATATGCATATATATATATATATATATATATATATATATTAGTATAAATCCTAGTAAATGAATTTTATCATTAGTTTATTATTTATATATATATAAACTTATATAACATATATATATATATATAGAATAAATCTTATTTAGTGGAGTTTACCGTTTGTCACTTGTTTTAAAGAAAATAATAAACAAATAATTATTCTTTATTTTCCATTCTTTTGCGTAGAGCGCATGCACGCGGTGTCTGTACACCAGGCAGCTGGCGCCGCCGCTTTTCAAGAGAAGTATTTGAAGTTGTGCATGCGTTTTTGCATGCATTAATAATCCCCAAAAGGCCCTCAAGTGGGGAATTATATTTGAGAAAAGTTTCTGGCTAGCTGGAGCTAGCCAAGCATGGCTGTAGCTAGCTAGAGATGACTTTAGCTAGCTGCAGCTAGCTAGAAGCAGCTATGGCTAGCTGCAGCTAGCTACGGGTGGCTGTGGCCGGCTGCAGCTAGCTAGAGATAGCTGTGGCTAGCTGCAGCTAGCTAAGAGTGGCCGTGGCTAGCTGCAGGTAGCTGGAGATGGCTCTGGCTAGCTGCAGCTAGCTGCATCTAGCTAAGAGTGGCTGTGGCTAGCTGCGG
>NW_013653981.1:0-1265 GCF_000499385.1 Eimeria necatrix
TGGGGGTGGGGGTGGGGTGAGCGGTCTTTGGGCTTCGGGTTTGGCTGTGGCTGCTGCTGGGGGGTTCGTCGGTCTTTAGGGTTTAGGGTTTAGGGTTTAGGGTTTAGGGTTTAGGGTTTGGGGTTTGGGCGGGTGGTTGGGGGGTGCGGAGCAGCAGAGCCGCAGGTCGGCAACTGCTTTGCTGCTGCTGGGGTGCTGCTGCTGCTGCAGCAGCTGCTGCTGTTGTGCGGGTGTTCCTGCTGCTGCTCTCTTCTTGCTGCCAGTCCTGCGTCTGCTGGCGGGCTGTGTTCATTGCTGCTGCTGCTGCTGCTGCTGCTGCTGCTGCTGCTGCTGCAGGGCATTCCTGAGGAGCGGGACTTGGAGAAGATTCGCAAACTTGCTGCTGAAGTTCCTTTGCCGGAATTCAAAGAAAAGAAAATCCAAATTGTGGAAGACGACGACGAGGAGCAAAGCAGCAGCAGCAGCAGCAGCAGCAGCAGCAGCAGCAGCAGCAGCAGCAGCAGCAGCAGCAGCAGCAGCAGCAGCCGCAGCTCCTCGCTGAAGCCAGCAGTAGACAGTGCTGAAGATGACGAAGCCGAAAAGATCCAAGAGCTCAAAAAGAAACTTCTCGACTTAGGTTTGCTGCTTTCCTGCTGCTGCTGCTGCTGCTGCTGCTGCTGCTGCTTTGTTGCTGCTGCTGCTGCTGCTTTGTTGCTGCTGCTGCTGCTGCTGCTTGATTGCTGCTGCTGCTGCTGCTGCTGCTTCGCTGCCTCCGCACATCCTCTCGCTTGCCGCTGCCTCCTCCCCCACCCCCACCCCGCCGCCGCCGCTGCTGCTGCTGCTGCTGCTGCTGCTGCTGCTGCTGCAGCTGCGCTGCCGGGTGCGCCGCTGCAGTTCGTGGCGGAGGCCTTCGAGAAGGACAAGCCGGGGAATCTGCACGTGGAGTTCGTGCATGCTGCTGCTGTGCTGCGGGGCAGCAACTACAGCATCAGCAGCTGCAGCAGCTGCAGCAGAGAGAAGGCGCAGCAAATAGCTGGGAGAATAGTCCCAGCTTTAGCCACAACAACAGCAGCAGTTACTGGACTTGCTGCTCTCGAGCTGCTGAAGCTTGCTGCTGCTGCAGCGCGCTGCTGCAGCAGCTACAAGAACGCCTTCCTCAACCTCGCGCTGCCCCTGCTGCTCTTCTCAGAGCCCATGCCCCCCATTCGCCACGTCGACAAAGTCGGGTTTAGGGTTTAGGGTTTAGGGTTTAGGGTTTAGGGTTTGGGGGGTGGGGGTGGGGGGTG
>NW_013653982.1:0-1051 GCF_000499385.1 Eimeria necatrix
GGAGCTGGTGGTGGGGACGTTGCGAGGCGGGTCAAGTGTGTAGGTATATTGTAACCAGAGGAAGCAATGCCTCGCCGTGCAGCGCACGGCGTAGCAAGAAGAAGGACACGCGTTGCGCAGCGAGTAGGTGCCGTGCAGCAATGTCCGTGCAGCTGTACGCCGAAGCGACGGGGAGGGAAATTCCAGATCCATCTCGCGTCATGACACGAGGCAGCGAAGACGCAGGGGCTGTGGGTCAAAACGTAGTGATACCGTGTGTGTTTGTGTCGCTCTGGATAAGGCCCACAGATGCTTGTTTGCTGGTGCGTGTGAACTGCTAGTGTGATGATGCAAAGGTACTAGTGAAATTGTTGTGGAGCTGCTGCCTTTGTATATTGCACATGGCAGGCTCGCAGTGCGGGTAGATGAAGAGCAGAGTGACAAGGCATGACACGAGGCAGCGAAGACGCAGGGGCTGTGGGTCAAAACGTAGTGATATCGTGCGTGTTTGTGTCGCTCTGGATAAGGCCCACAGATGCTTGTTTGCTGGTGCGTGTGAACTGCCAGTGTGATCATGCATAGGCACTAATGAAAGCGTTGTTGAGCTACTGCCTTTGTATATTGCACGTGGGAACTCGGAGTTCACGCACAATTGCAGTCTTCGGTGTCTTTTTCCGCAGGGTTTCCTCACATGCCTTGCCAGCACTAGCTAGGCACAGCTACGAAATGGCGTGCTGACGCTTGATCACTCGATTCCGCCACTTGCTGCGCGTGAATGCGCGAAGCTCACATGGTGCGCAACCATGGCCTGGTTTGTAATAATGTGTTATAGTGTGGCCTTCTTGTGCATCCAGTGCGAGTTGTTTTCTTGTTCTGTAGCTCAACAGAAAACGACGAAAAAATAGCAGCTCAGTTTCATCCGGCGACGGACACTTTTGGTGTTTAATGCGTGGTTGGCCATTGGGACCGGCGGAAACTCAGTGCCGTCACAATGCTGCCAAGAAGCGCCCAGTCACGCATATTTATGGCTTGTACCGGTTGCGTGGATCCACGTTCTCTTGGTGAGCAGCTT
>NW_013653983.1:0-1349 GCF_000499385.1 Eimeria necatrix
CGTGCGCGCCTCTCGTTTTATAATAGCCACCGCACCCCCATCGCACAGCGCTCACTCTACTTTGAAACCACACGTCATTTGACCGTAATCACAGTCACCGCACCCCCATCGCGCTGCGCTCACTCTACTTTGAAACCACACGTCATTTTACCGTCACCAGTGACGCTTCTCAGGATGCTCCACAACTCATTTACATGCCTGGATATGCTAGGAACTCAACGAACAAACGCCTTTTCTCTCTTCTCCAAACATCTGAATCGGCCTTGTAACGGACTGCAGTGCAGCGGCACAAAACAACTGTCTTAGTACATCAGACTCAGGGCCACAAAAGCCGAGTGCAAAAAATGTCACGCACAGCCGAGCTTTGCGTACATATTGCGATACTGTTGGTGCTACAATTTAGGAGCAAGGTGCTTCCTCGATCATACGCCTTAACCTGCCACTTACTCTGCCAACAGCTCACCAGAAACGAGACACAACTGGCTGTACATTCACTCACAGCCTGTGACAAGCAACAAAGCCTAGCAAGTGATGCTATCCCCCGTGGGCAGACCATGAGGACACCTGCATGAGGACACCTGCACCAAACGACAAGTGTAAAGCCATGCAGCACTGCACCACAATGAAGTTACTGGCAAACTAACTGCCAAGAAAAACCGCACGTCGAACAAATAGCCTATGCATCAGCACCGGCTGTGCGCCTCTCGTTTTATAATAGCCACCGCATCCCCATCGCACCACGCTCACTCTACTTTGAAACCACATGTCATTTGACCGTCACCAGTGACGCTTCTCAGAATGCTCCACAACTCATTTACATGCCTGGATATGCTAGGAACCCAACGAACAAACGCCTCCTCTTTCTTCTCCAAACATTTGAATCGGCCTTGTAACGGACTGCAGTGCAGCTGCACAAGACAACTGTCTTGCTACATCAGACTCAGGGCTACAAAAGCCGACTGGCAGACTCATCAACTACGCAGCATCACATCCTAATCTGCAAGGTGACATGAACCCAAAAAAATGTAGACCACAACTGCGCGGGTAGAGGCCCTGCTCCCACTAAATTCTTTGTGCAACAAAGCATCTATATTCACAGCTCCTGGGAACCTGTAGGAGCCCAGCTTCGTATTCATTTTCTCATACTGCAGCTGACTCAGCTTGTCATTTTCTCCCCTTGCAAATTCCCTCCGACAAAGAGCTAGCATCCTGCTGTCGCGTTCGCACTGACAAGACACGGGCTAACCACCCACCACATGTTGCCATCGCGCGCGCCTTCTTGAAAACGACAAAATGTGTCACGCACTGCCGAGCTTTGCGCACATATTGCGATACTGTTGGTGCTAGAA
>NW_013653984.1:0-1897 GCF_000499385.1 Eimeria necatrix
TTTTTGCCGCACGATTGCTGACAGCATCTACTCTCTTGGTTCCTGTCTGCACCTCAACATGCAACAAGCAGCAAAAGCAGCATCGCCGAGCACGTGAACTTCTCAATTGGCCTTCTGCGCACAGTGGCAGCGTTCGCAAGCTGTCATTGATACCAACCAAACGCGTGGACATCGTGAGCACACTGCAGTGAAAGTGGTAACGTTGGTGTTCACCGACAAAACGCACACCATTGCAGCTCATCAGAGACAGGGTAAGCGTCTCTCTTTCTCTAACGTAAAGGGCAGGCGTTGTGGGGTTAAAGCCATATTCCCATGGTCCGCCACCCCCAAGGGCATCTCGCTCACACCACCGCAAGCCTGCATCGCGCCTGTTTTGTTTGAGCCGGCAAATCTGAGATTTTAAGAGAAATTAGAAATCGCGTAAATTTTACTTCGAAAGCTAATCAACATTGTGGAGTTTGAATAATAGATTCTGCATCAACTCCATATACGGGGAGGAAACAGTTATGATTGGACGCACCAGCTGAACTACATGTATTGCAAAACCGCCGAGGCACTGCATTCATACTGTCATCGAGATGCAGGTGAACATTTTGCTCTGGGCGAACGGTCCTCACGAATTATGCTATAAGACGGAGCGACCTAATGGATTGTACATCTCGCGAATTTTCTTTTCGCAACAGTCGAAAGCATGCACACTATTCAACAAGCAATGTTGCAGCATCCTCTAGCGCAAATGCTGCAACTGCCTTTCCTAGACACCCATCATTTAACTAGGTGAAAAATTGGTTCGCATTTGCATGCATGCTCTCTTGTTCCTCCAAGTCTTCATAAAACATCCTCAGCTTATTCAGGTACTAATGAGAATCCAGACGTTACCGCGGGAATTTAAAGCAATGGCTCCAAGCCAAACGAAGCAAACAAACGTGCGCAGGCAGATAAAATTCACTCTCGCAATACCTCTCCCCAAGAGAGGCCTCTCCAGTGGCATCAAACAAACAAGCGCCAGGCACGTCCGCACTCCCGAAACAGCGAAAATACAAAGCACCCCATGTGACGGCTCCACCCAGCATCAAACCAAAACGCAGGGAATTATGGTCCCTCAGAAGCTCCACATACGTACACAACGTCGGAAACACGAAATAGCATCCAAAACGGTAGCACAAGCCCGCAGCTTCTCCGTCGTCAAATGTTAATGTCTGTCGGCATCCTGACCGTTTTGCATTGGCAGTGCACAACACGCCTCTGCGCACAGCTTCAACTGCCCTCACCAAGCTCAACAACTACGTGTTCACAATTCAATACGCAACAACGCACGCCTAGACACACCAAACCACCGTCTCGTGCTCCCACCGCTGCACACCAGGACCACAAAGCACAAACACTCGTTGCGGCACTCTCGTGATATTCGGACGCCACTAGAGGTTGCTCCAACGGCGTTCGCATCGTGCGTCTGTCTCCAAGCAACCAAACAACGCGAAGCAAGCACAAAACGTTCGACGGAGACTCCCTGAAGCAATCCTGCTGAGTCGCTGTGGGGGCTGCCGGCGTATGAAGATACTGAGCGTTCTTGTAAAGCATCCAGTGTTCACGAGTCGGTGGCTTTCGGTAGAGCAAATCTGCCGAGTCAACGCCTCCGGCTCTGCATGGTGTGACCTAGACGTCCCGAACCATTTGCGCAACAAGCCTTCGAACATTGCTTCAAAAACAGCCAGACAAACAGCACTCAATTCCTCATCGTCTCATTCCATGCAGCTCCGTTCTTGCGCACATTTCTGCTCCCCGCTGCTTGCAAAATTCTTCGCTCCCTTCATCAGTTCCGCGCTAAGCAAAACCAAAGAGTGCACCCAAACGTTATGTCCATAAAAGCATCCAGCGCTATATTGCTCTCAGTGGC
>NW_013653985.1:0-2220 GCF_000499385.1 Eimeria necatrix
AATGTTCTGTGCGGGCTATGTATAGACGGATGAGGGATTGCCGGAGGGCGTTTAAAGGGGACAACGCTGGATATAAGTAGAGACTTCAAATTAAGGAATAAAATTCATGGACGTTCATGGACGTTTAGCGCTACATACTGTGGGGCAGATTCGAGGAAGCAGGACGGCTGTCTGTGTTCGCAATATGTATGGTGTGGGAGATGGAGATGCGCATGATTGCAGGGATTCGCGTGTCATGCTTGTTAGTGTGGAGCGATTCGAATCGCTTTCGTGTGCAGAGAGTACGTGAAGCTGATATGCTTCTTTTGGTTTTCTCTGTTCTTTTTTGTTGGATTCCGTTGGCGTCCCAGAGACGCAGCGCAGCGTCTCTGCTGCGGAGCCGCCTGAACTGGCAGCAGCTGTGGATGCGTCCGAGTCGGCTGGCTGAAGTGGCAGCAGCTGTGGACGGTTGCGAGTCGGTTGGGCGGGGCAATGTAGGGATCCGCACAAAGCAGGCAGGTAGCGTTGCGTGCCTGTGTGGTTGGCCATCGTTGTGAAGATGACAGTTCCTGGGAGGTATTTGCTGGGTGCGCAACACATACGCATTAAGTGAGTGGAGTAAATTGCGCATTTCGTTACTTGCTGCTTATGAGTAGGTTTGTGGCGCGCGCCGACAGTGATAGGAATTTCAGTGGTTTTCACTGTGTTCTACTACTGCGTTCTATTATTGCGTCAAACGCAGCCTGGTTCATTCGATGTTGTGTCCGACGGTGATTGCATGGGAGTGGCGGCAGCAGCTTTGCGCTGTGTTTTAACGTGTCGAAAAATGTTTGAAGCACCAGTCCTAGCTGCTCATTTAGACCTCGTTCATGATAGGTGGTCATGTCGAGTAAAAGCACCTTGTGCTGTCGGCACTGCACGTTTTTTTCAAAGGGAAACATGGGTGGTGGTGCGCAGGTGCAGATGGTCGGCGTCGCAGATTGACTGAACGGTTTAACGGGTTTCCATTCTTTCTGTGAATTATGGAAGCTCGCCCTGACCGAACTGACCCAGTCGTCTCGTGGGCTGCTCTTCCCTCTATACATTGCAGTCCTGCGGAGAACCCGAACGTGAAGACCTGAACAAGGGACGCCTTGTTCCAAGCATTGGCGAGGGCTGTATGCCTGCATGTCTGTTAAGTGCTGGAGGTTTGTGCAGATGGTTTATCTCTGTGCTTCCTCGCACCACTGGAGTCATCCGTTCTTGTGAGGACTTGCGGGTGAGCGGGAAGAGCATGTCTGCCGGTTTCGGTGTTTGCTGAGCACTAGCGCGATTAGACGTAATATCGTGTGTAGCGTGGAGGTGCATATGTGGCTGAGGAGAGGCGCGATTTCGCAGCTAGTGAAGAAGCAGGACGCTGTGCTGCTGCATGACGCTTCAGTGGATCCCTTGAAAACGCCTTGATCATCAGAGTCCTTTCTGTATTTTGAGTTGCATGAAGAGGAGAAGGGCTTCACAGTATGTCAGCATTAGAGGCCGTGCCGCTGAGGTCACCTGTTCCGCAGCAGATGGAGGGAACCTGAGTGTTGACGCCGATGCAGTCACCTGCGTTCACCGGAGCAATTTGAGCTGTGAAGGATATGCATGAGAGGGCGGTGTGTGTTGATCGCTTCGTGAGGAACCTGTTTTTTGCGAAATGTTGAGTTGGTTGATTTGGTAGGGTGTTGTTGGGGCAGCGGGTATGTTCTGTGCGGGCTATGTATAGACGGATGAGGGATTGCCGGAGGGCGTTTAAAGGGGACAACGCTGGATATAAGTAGAGACTTCAAATTAAGGAATAAAATTCATGGACGTTCATGGACGTTCAGCGCTACATACTGTGGGGCAGATTCGAGGAAGCAGGACGGCTGTCTGTGTTCGCAATATGTATGGTGTGGGAGATGGAGATGCGCATGATTGCAGGGATTCGCGTGTCATGCTTGTTAGTGTGGAGCGATTCGAATCGCTTTCGTGTGCAGAGAGTACGTGAAGCTGATGTGCTTCTTTTGGTTTTCTCTGTTCTTTTTTGTTGGATTCCGTTGGCGTCCCAGAGACGCAGCGCAGCGTCTCTGCTGCGGAGCCGCCTGAACTGGCAGCAGCTGTGGATGCGTCCGAGTCGGCTGGCTGAAGTGGCAGCAGCTGTGGACGGTTGCGAGTCGGTTGGGCGGGGCAATGTAGGGATCCGCACAAAGCAGGCAGGTAGCGTTGCGTGCCTGTGTGGTT
>NW_013653986.1:0-1469 GCF_000499385.1 Eimeria necatrix
TTGCACGCATGAGAATGCTGGTAAGACAATGTTGATGTAGCTTTTGTGTACAATTGTGTAGCAGGTGGTGAAGTTCCACCGCAGAGTGACTGCGGTTTTGACCTTTGCAACGAACTAGAGAAGACAGCAGCAAGCATACATTTGCGGCCGGGCATCCTGCGTGAACGTTTCTGCTTGCGCTCTTCCATGCGGCGCAATCTTCCCAATCATCAGGCGAAAAAGAAACCAAGTTGAGCCGGCTGCTGCCCAACTCAAAGTTTTTCTCTCGCGTCCTAGGCTCCTGGATAATCATGCTTGCGTGTATTTAGTCACGATATACTCGAGGGACACACAACAAAGGACGGTGTCTTTCCAGGGAGTATGTCACGGCGGAAGCAAGCTGCGTAGCAGCGATTCGTGTGCGTGTGTGTGACGATCTAGGATTCTACCTCCGTGGGTGCAATGGCGCGCTGCCGACAGGTTGATGTAGTGATCGTCTGCATAGCAACGGCTGGACTGGCTGGAATGCGCTAGCGGTGGTTGAAGATATTAGGGTGCCGAGGCTAACGCTATCGGCAGGCCTCGTCAAGTTTGTTTCTTTCGACAGCTTGACATTTTTCAGCAGTCAGTCGCTAGGCCGTCTTGCAACATGCATTATTTTGTGACATGATGGCGTCGCTGCGTGCAGCCTGTGAGTGTAGCGTTTCTTTGAAGTTTGTCAAACGATATGACGCAGCAAACTACTGCGAGGAGGGACTGCGCTGTTGGCGTTATGCGGGTTAAGCGTGCATTCGCCACGAAGCGTAATGCCGTTGCTTCGTACCAGCGTAAAGCTGTCAGGCACTGTAGTGCTGGCTTTCTGTACATGATGGGTCATAATCGCACTTGGTCGAAGTGTCCCTACGCTTGCTGCAGGCGCTTGTGAAGGTTCTTCGCGTTGGCCACTCCGCTTCGTCATTGACGCAAAACCGCCATCCAGCATAAATTATTTTCCGCGATATTTGACTTGAATCGTTGGAAAAAGCATTGCTTGAATTCATCGATCAGCGTCGGTTTACTTGTCAGTGTTGTGCACATGTTGTGGACCTTCCGTGTCGCCCGCCACGCGTTTTTCTGAATCCAGGATGTGCGTGAAACGCCCGCCTTGTTGTTCGTGGTTCCGTGTCGCAGTAATTGCGGCCGATGGTTCGCGGTCCACGCACACATCGTGGGCTGCTTTGCTTGCGCCGAGCGCCTTGTCATGCTGTTCCTTGGCGTGTTGTCTTCTTTGCAGGCTTTGATGCGCATGCTTGCCCACTGTTTTGTGTGCACGGGTGCTCCATACTGCAACAATCTGCCCGTTCGGTTTCACACGTTTCGAGACTCCTGAAACTGCTCCATGGAAAACTCACTAGCGCATGCGAGACACACAGAATGCAATTCGGCACTGCTTACGACCGCGTCGTCGGGTGCCATGAAAATACAGACGGCTGATACTCCTGAACAACACT
>NW_013653987.1:0-1321 GCF_000499385.1 Eimeria necatrix
AGGTCAGCCTAGCTCGCTCGTCTCCCTTAACGGCTCGTTCGTTTAAATGCTTCGACTGCTCAACGTTGGGCCGCCGGGGCTGTTGTCTGGGCGGCCTAGCGGGCTCCGCACTGGGTCGAGCCGATGTAGGACAGTCTCTAGCGTAGTGATCCCTGCCCCCGCACCGGGAGCACGTTTCCCCCGTTCGTCGCGTCGCTCCGTTACGGAGCGGACAGTCCCTGCTCGCATGTCCCCTTCCGCTGCACGCATAGCAACGCAAGTCTGGGATATCATTCCGTCCTGAATCTCGCCTGCTGTAAGCCTGACTACGCTGGGCATCCTCCATCTCCCGCCGGTATCGGAGACGGTCTTCACAGAAATCTTTCCACGGTGCCCTCATAGCAGCTAGGGCTGCGGCGGCTTCTTGCCAGTCCGTAAACTTCCTTGTTCCCTCTTCAGTTAGTCGTTGTGCTATTTCGTCCGGTAGGTTGGCCAAGTAGAATCCCACCAAATGTTCTCTAGCCACTGACACCCCTTGTGCCACGATCGCCGCAAAGCGTGCAGAGTATGCGCGGTGGTCGCCCCTCCATACATTCTCCGCCATCAGAGCTACCATCCGTTCCTTAGTTATGCAACCGAAGTGCTCGCATAAGCACTGTTTAAGATACTCCCAATCCGTCATGGGTTCTCCAGTACGACGCAAATACAACCAGTAACCTAAGGCGTCTCCCTTCAGGTGCCTTTTGAGCTCTTCCCCCCATTGCTGTTCTTCCAACCCCCGTTCAAGGAAATCTAACTCTGCAAGGTCGAGAAAATTCTTCATGTTCGTGCCGTCCTCGTATCCTATGGATCTCTGGGTCACTTGTGCTATTTCCCGAGCCATTGCGACAAGTTCCCGCACGGAAACGGTCACACCCGGTTCCGCACATGTCTGATTCGTGTCTGGTGAGATTTGTCCTCCAGCGCCCCGTTCCCAGACCCTAGGTGCCGGTCGGGCCACCCCCTTGGTGGGCGGTTCAAGGTGATACTCCACGGGTTTCTCGCTTGTTCCAGCAAAGGTTGGCATTGTGGCGTTCGGTTGGGATGTAAGCCGTGTCGTTTTGCCGTTGTGGGGGGTCATATCCCTCCTGGTTCTCACTCAGTAAAGAGATCCCTCCTGCTTCTAGAGCAAGTTCGAAATTCTGCCCGGATTATTCCAGTAATAACCCAAACTCATAAGAAAATGTCCCGGATTAATTTGGTAAAATTTCCCGGAACGGCCCCCAAATGTAATGCACAGGTGTAGCGAGTCGGCGCCTACACTGTCACTACGTATATTCTCGGACAAGTCTGACTCGAATGA
>NW_013653988.1:0-1319 GCF_000499385.1 Eimeria necatrix
CCAGCTGAGACAATGCTTGGCCACTGTCACCTAATAAGCAGCCCAGTCTGGAGATAATCGCAAGACGCTCCTCCACAAAAACCGAAAACAAAGGAGAAACAGACGGGATAGCGCTACACAGTGCAGTGGAAAGCTGGACACGATAAGCGCATGTTTGCTGCAAACAAAGGCCATCACTGCTAGACACACATGCACTTAATCCAGCCACTAAACACTGAAGCCGCACGCGCCTGTGGAAGATAATATGCACTGCTCCACACAGCTGCCGCAAGCTTCAAATCGATTCCTGCCACATGGTTCAAGTAGATTCCTTGCAAAGGTGCCGCACCAAAGACGGCACGTTGGGGGATCATGGATGGAACCGCTGTACTCATGCGCCAGTCTGTGATTTTGTAATGTGTGTAGAGCCGCTTATTGTGCTGAAACACTCTGCACACGCACAGGCTGCGGAATGAAATTCACGGCGTGCTCCACATTGACGCGGTTGGGGCTGAGAACAAACAGGCGATGAGTAGGATTCACAACGAACTCGTTACTCACAAATGGCAGCGGAAGACACTCCTTTTTGCGTTCTCCAACCCCGCTGCATCAAGCCTCACAAACACGCCATCAAATCGTTCTAGCAACACAAAGGGAAAACGACGTCTCAAATTATCCGCTGTGTGTACTTCATGCTAATGTTCTGTGCTTTCGACACAGCAAGACATTTAGAAGTACCACAAGGTCTGCGCAGCGCGATGGACCTAGTACGGCCAAGAACTAGCTGCACACATTCGTCAATTTGAAGCACCATTCACAGAAGCCATTAATACCTCAACATGACACACACGTGAATTTGCAGGACTGCCGCATTGCTCTCTCAACGCTTCCTACTCATCGACTCTCACTCCCTATAATAGAAAAAAATCAATTACCCTGCTTGTCGCCCTGCTTTCAAAGTGGTCGACGTGTGGCTTTCACCGCGGCGCGTGTAAATCAACTTCCCCACAAACCAACCACGTCGCACACCGCACCGCCAATCCTCACCCCGGCACAACCTCCACAAATCCCTGAGATTAAGCAATGCACTAGTCGTGCTCTCCCCGCCTTCCACCTACCCGACTGCGACACATTCAGCCTGGCAACTTCAACTGCCTCGCAGTCGGACACACAACACATCGCGCACCATGCAATCGCGCGACCTGTGTATGTAGTCCAACGCCAATGCCCCCTACAAACCCGGTCTCACCGTCAACATGACTTCACACAAAATATCAATGAACACTTTCGCCAACACACAAATCACGGCGCCTCCAACCTGCACATCCACAATCAATCCT
>NW_013653989.1:0-1564 GCF_000499385.1 Eimeria necatrix
GCAGCCAGACCGGGACCCGCAGAAGCTTTGCGAACACATGCAGCTGCGCTGCGCTCTACTTTCGCAGCTTCATGCCCGTCCAAGAAGCTAACTCACGCTGCACACAGAAGACAGCAATGATACTTTCAACGTTGTGCGCCATTTCCATGAACCTACCAGGATACACTGATTAGCGGCGAAGCCGCTTCGTCCCTTACTTGGCTCAGCAGCTGCCCGATGCAATAACAATCCACGAAACAACTAAGGCTCAACTGGGACAACTGACCTATTTCAACTAACCCTCTGTGTGGACACCAGCAACCGTCAGAGGGGAGTGGCGCATCGCAAGCGTGTCAACAGCTCGTCGAGTCTGCGCGTTCTGCACAAAAACCAGCCGAAACGGGGCCCGAAGAAGGCGCGCTCGCTCTCTTGTTGTGCGCAGCACATACGGCACGCGACAGCTACGCGTGTGGTCGAGTCAGACGGCAAACGCGAGTCCAGAATCCCCACCAACGCAATTTGGCACTAGTCGTGAAAGCGACCCGCAGCTGATTTCTCCAAGCAGGGCGCAATCGTCCGCATGCCGCTACCGTATCTGTCGCGACACTGGCAAATGCCAATGATGAGGTTTTTGCGCCTCGGCAGCAGGCGCTACCGTGTTGCTCTGGGAGGTCGCCAATCGGCATCGGCGTGCTATCTCCGCATACAATGCTGGCCAAGCCAAAGCAGCCAAAGACCGATGCCTCAGTGGAGGCAGAAGCACTTGCAGCTCGTTTGGAAAAAGACCTTCCGCAGACAACTGCCTAGCCACTGCATCTCATTCGTGAGAGGGCAAAGCACCGTCAGCCTCTTCATGGACCCCGCACCTAAGTGCTCGAAAGCAAAGGCAAGCGTAGAAACACGAACTGAATTGCGCACGCCGTGTTTTTGTGACAGACGTGCCTCTGAGCAGCGCATGTTCGGCCTCGCACAGTTGTCCAACCTCCTAGCCAAACGCCTTGGCTTCAAAACGTTCTCTTACGGTTGGCAGTGTGCCGTAGCGTGCCGGTCGAACACATTTGCGACCGCTAGCTCAGCAGAATGAATCTGCTTAGAAAACATACAATCTTTGTCCAGTAGCTCTCGCCGCGTCATCCTCGAGCCGGAATGTGGCCAGTATAAAACACGTGCTACGCGTGCTATGCCGTTTCCACCATAATGGCTCCACCCTGGGCGCTTGCCGCATGACCCACTCCATGACATGTATACATACAGACGTGAGTTTGCAAACGTTGGCAGTAGCGGCATGTATGTACCTGTTACTCCCGCCATTTGCTGGACCCATCGGCATTTCCTCCATGAACGAACGCCTGATGCATGACCGTGCAACCGCATGATGGCAATGCTGCTGAGACTAAAGGAGACACAGCGCAGCATTGGCGCGGCAGTCTGTGGGCTGGCATCGACAGCCTGCAGGCTCGCGTGTGCATCAGTAACATCGAGAGAACGTGTTTCTGCATCGCCACGCTCCAACTGCGGGCTTGCAAGAGCACCGTCGCGTATGTCGTGGCTAGCTTGCGCTGGTTGGCAGCGGCATTGAAAGAAA
>NW_013653990.1:0-1593 GCF_000499385.1 Eimeria necatrix
TCAACATGTAGTGGCTGGTGAAGCAGTGTGGTGCAGAGGCTGTGGTCAGGTACGTGCATGTGTGGGCGTGTTTGTAGGCGATGCTACAGCTTGCACTGTGTAGGGTTCGGCAGCGTGAGGAAAAACGCAGTGCCATGGGTCTACAGGCACTGCCATTGGCCCGCGCAAGTCCTTAATGAGAGCACAGCGAACGTGAGTTGGTGTCCAGTTGCACTAGGCATTGCTGCAGGTGCACGACCAAACAGGCTGAGAACCGGGAGCGCTGCTGCATAGACGTATCTGATGGCGCGCTGGAATGCAGGAGCGGAACGCTATATGGTTCAGCTCTGCATGCTGCAGTCTGCATGAGGCGTGACAACACCTTTTCTACTCGAGCTAGGCGGTGACTGGACGATAGCAAATGGCGACACACCGAAATGTTGATGCACGGTTTGCCATCGACTGATGAGTAATTGGATTTTGTGGCATTGCAGGTGACGAAGCCCCGAGGTGTTTGTGCGGGCTGTGCAGGAAGTTGATGAACAATTGGGTTTGTTTGCGCCGTGGTCGGGGGGCTGTGCAATTAACAGCTGGAATACTAGATTCGCTGGCTCCGATTTCTGATATTTATGCAGAGAATGAGTAAAGACTGCTCTAATCACTATTCGCCGAGTGTCTGGCATCCGCAAACATTTATATCAGCGGGTCCTCGTGTGATTACTTAGAGGACGCATTGGGCGTGCGCGATATTGCGACTTACTCAAGTGTTAGTTGCAGCATTTCTCATGCTGTTGCCGTGAGGGATGGGACTTGCGTGCTTCTGCGAAAAAGCAACTGTAGGTGATTATAGGCATAGAGACAAGGTTGTGCCACGTCGAAAAGAGATGAATCAGACTGCACGAAAGGGCTTTCGCTGATGCGCCACAAGCATTTGTTCGCTTTCGTTCGTCACACCGTGTTGCAGCCAGCCACGCATGGGAAGGCACCAAACGCCAACTAACACGCGTACAGCATAGAACACGTTTCTGGAAGGTCCGCGACCAAAATTCCAACTTTCGGGCGCCGAGCGAAAATATTTTGAAAAGGCCTTGAAAAGGACGTGCTTGCGTGAAAGATTGTGGAAAGCCAAAAGCAATGCCGCACAGAAAGTAAGTAGCGAAATCTCCATTAGGCATTCGGCAAGTCGTGACAGGTCTGCAGCGGCATTGAAGCTACAGCAGCACTGCCTAACAGAGGCGGTGTTTGAAGCGTCAACCGGGCATGTCAACCTACAACGCGTGTTGCGGCAGCTGCGTTGAAACGCAGGACGTAAGCCTCGACGCCCTGTTTCGCCAGCACGCAGCTTCGAATTGTCGACGATCCAAACAACGAAAGCAGTGCTCGGCATTGGCAAATCGACGCAAGCCGGACTTTGTGTCTACGTAAATCGTGGTTGCAGGCGGAAAAGAGAGAGGCAGTGTGCATTGCTGGCGCTTCTGGTGTTGCGAACATTGCGTGTCCGGACGCAAGTGCCTGACTGAAACAGGCGGCAGTTTGAGGCCTTTAGACACTGAGTGCATATGCGCGTTGCGATAGCTGCTGCAGGTACGGAGCATGCAGGTGATGTAGTGGCTG
>NW_013653991.1:0-1418 GCF_000499385.1 Eimeria necatrix
TTCGACACCATCGCCAACAAATGTGAGAAGCTTTCAACATCCAAACACGAGATGCGTTGTGACGAGCATTTTGTTCTAATACAAACATACGCGCGATTATATGCTTTCATTATTTTTATATCTTCAGATTGGCAGACTAATTTGGAGGCATGTTGTGGGCTTCGCCAACTTAAGGAGCATCTTGGCATGATCATGCGTTGGCCAGTCAGAAGACTTGCTGCATTTCTGCAGCCTGAATGAATCCCAGAAGAACAATGCTCCATCACTCTGTTGCATCAATCCTTATGGAAAGATTGAAAGAGGTAGAGCCATTCGCGCTGGGAATCGCGAAATACTCAGGATGGAAGACTCTTTGTAAAATGCAGCTGGTACGTTTGCAGCATTTTTCCTTGTGAGCGTTTGCGTGAGGATACCTTCAAGACCATGATTTTATAGGTGTTTTGGTGTATTCCAAAGCGTCGCTTTAGGCGGGGATTTTGAGTGTTTCGTCGAACAAGCTCGGGATGAATGGTGTATCAAGGTCTAAAACGCTACATCCTCTTCTCGAAATCCCATGCTCTGCATTTGCCTTAGCTGACTACTGAGAAGGCTGCAACAGTAGTACGTCTTTTGTTCAATACGGTAACTTCGCATCCCTCTCGAGAAATATCAGGGTAGCGCGTCTCTCGTCTCTTGAATGGATGGTGTCTCTCATCTCATGTTCCATACTTGATATGCTTTTCCCGTCATGCAGCTTCTAGAGCATCCATTGGTGATCGCTTCAGTACATCAGAAAACTCCCAGAACTCTACGAACCTGTAAAATCTGAATCCTTTCCTCGTCGGTAGGCATGCACATCTGGCTTCTTTCACACGCAGCATGCTTTTATGGACTTGCATTAAAGCCCATTTCTGTGGTTGTGTCAGTTTGATAGCTAGAATAATGTGATCTTACTTCCCCTAACCAGTCTATCAGTCTTCCCCATGAAATGGGCATCAGCAAATCCCGAAACGAACATTATGCCGATCTGTAAACCACGCATCTACAGTGGAGAGTCGCCTCTACTGGACAGCAACCAGTGCCTGCGTCACATTCATTTATATCTTTATTTTTACCCGAGCTAGTCATATTGTCACAAAATGTCAAAACCACAGCTTTGCCTTTGCTCGACATGCGGTTCCTAGGCTTTCCAGCTCACAGTACCATGCCCGCACTGCGGCGAAGACTTGTGCATCACGCCAGCGCTGCGGTGAATAATTTTTGCTCTCGATACGCTGCCGTTCTTGTAGGCTCCACGCATCGCCAGGAAAGAGGTCGATTATCCTATCGGCTCCAAAAGGTCTATCTCGAAGAAATTCGAATTTAGCCTCCAATGCCACGCACCCAGGTGATGAGACCGAGGAATGCTGAGCGCAAAATTGCACTTTGCGCTACGAATG
>NW_013653992.1:0-2327 GCF_000499385.1 Eimeria necatrix
AGCTCGCTTCGCGCCGCCTCCTCCACGCAGCCACTCGCCATTCGCCAGCCACACTACATGGCAGCTGATTTCGCGTCGAGAATAACTCGCCACAGCATGCGACTGCGTGCCTCTTGCTTTGCCAGAAACCGCTGCGCCGCATTCGTACTTGAAGTGTGGCCAACAAGAAGTTGCTCACGCCGAGAGCCGAAATGCAGTGACTTCTCTAGTTCTCCATTAGTGTGAATTGGCGTTTTTACCTGCTTGTGGGCTGCGCAATTTGCTTTATGCAAAGCCTGCAGCTACAAGCAAGTGCGCAAAAGTTTCCTCAAAATGCAGGAACCAGCAAGGTCCATAAAAACGGATTCACTGGCATGCCAGTCGGTTGCGTCCCAATGCTGCCGAAATGCAAGACGGAACAAAGCTACAGGATGCCACCACGCACTCTCTAAAACAGTAGGCCAAAACAGAATTTTGAGGCCGTCCACACACCTACTGGGTTGCTGCACGAAGCCGTAAAGCTGTTCATCAACACCTTGCATAGGACAGATGCGACAAGAAAAGCAAAGGAAACAAAGTGCAAACCGACTGCACCGAATGAGATTTCAAATACCTCGGCACCTTATCCCGAACTTGATATGCAACGTAGAAATAAATCAGCAAGCGATAGACTCCAAGCTCAGCAATACGCGGCTGTTCAAGTCAGCTTCAATTCAGTGTTTGTAGTGTGCGATAGTCGGAAAATGCGCTCCTAGTGCAGGCTTGCATCGAGTCTCCCTTTGAAATGGCCAAGCTTCTAAAGCGTGCAGCAGCAATGGTGGGGAGGGGATGTTTGACTGCCGCTAAAAACTAGGATGCCATCCATGAACTTTTGCAATTCCTCACAATAACAAACAGTCTTTGCAGCTGCCAACACCATACTAGGTTGTAGAAGGAAGCACCAAGGGAACGCGGTGCTGTGGCCAGCCTGCGGTGTGTGCTGTGCCGGTCCTTTCAAAATTACACGGTTTGCGTCGGATGCGTGCAATGAGGCGATTGGACACATGAAGAACATGGATTGCGCAATCACGCTCTTGACATACTCGCTAAATGCAAACATCAGATGTTGCTGTCTCAGACCAATCGTGTGGCGGCCAAATGAACCCGGCAAGGCGAGATAACGCACATGCCAAATCGCCTCAGCCGTTGTCACGTGCGTTATGCATACTTGCTCAGACACTTCAACCGGACGTGACAGTTCTCATATTCAGAGCTGCATGCAGCAGCTCGGACATTGTGGGGATCGCATTCTAATGCACAATGTCAACGGAAAACACTTACATCCTAAATTGCCCATTCACCTCTAAGTCTCCTGGGCTGCTTTGCATGCCGTGTCTAATCCACATGCTTCAGTGAACAAACGGCGAAGCACCAAGGAAACGCGGTGTTGTGGCCAGCCTGCGGTGTGTGCTGTGCCGGTCCTTTCAACATTACACGTTTTGCATCGGCTGCGTGCAATGAGGCGATTGGACACATAAAGAACATGGATTGCGCAATCACGCTCTTGACATACTTGCTAAATGCAAACATCAGATGTTGCTGTCTCAGAACAATCGTGTGGCGGCCAAATGAACCCGGCAAGGCGAGATAACGCACATGCCAAATCGCCTCAGCCGTTGTC
Source organism: Eimeria necatrix (assembly GCF_000499385.1). Classification (NCBI taxonomy): domain Eukaryota; phylum Apicomplexa; class Conoidasida; order Eucoccidiorida; family Eimeriidae; genus Eimeria; species Eimeria necatrix. The sequence goes on from NW_013653992.1 coordinate 1,640, forward strand.
ACGTGCGTGATGCATACTTGCTCAGACACTTCAACCGGACGTGACAGTCCTCATATTCAGCGCTGCGTGCAGCAGCTCGGACATTGTGAGGATCGCATTCGATCGCGCTGCGTCAAAGGGGAAAAGCCACTCTACACGATGCCCATTGCCAATTGTAGCATCCACCGACGCGCCTTCCGGGCTTCGTCGCATGCCGTGTCTAATCCACATGTTTCGGTAAACAAACGGCAAGCCGCATGTGCGTATTCCAACCACCTGAGCTGGTACGAAATATTTCGCTCCCACGCCTTAAGGCTAGAGGGCTTATGCGCACAACTATACGCTGCCGCAACAATCGCTCAAAACACACAAATGGAGCAGTGCGTGCATGAATCATGCAAAGCCTCAATGCCAGTGTCCAAATTGAATACATCGCAAGGCTAAAATCTGCGCGGCCAAGCGTCATATGCATCTGCGTTTAACAACGTTCACCCACGGAAGAAGCATCAGGCGATTTGCTAGCAGATTCAGCGCACCTTGCGAAGCTCCTCCGCCCACTCTACGGCTCACGCTCGCATACAGTGCCTTCCATCAAAGCGATGGACACAATTGGCACCCTTATCTCGCAGGTGCTCGGAGCTCGCTTCGCGCCGCCTCCTCCACGCAGCCACTCGCCATTCGCCAGCCACACTACATGGCAGCTGATTTC
>NW_013653993.1:0-1384 GCF_000499385.1 Eimeria necatrix
TCCCTCAGGGGGGGAGATGGGGGTGTGGTGGGGGGGTGCTGCTGCTGCAGTGGGGTGGTGATGCTGCTGCTGCAGTGGGGTGGTGCTGCTGCTGCTGCAGTGGGGTGGTGCTGCTGCTGCTGCTGCTGCTGCGGGGTGATGCTGGGGTGCAGCAAGTGGTGGACTCAAGTGGATTCGAATCGGGAAAGACAAAACCCATTTCAGCAATTCTGCTTTTGTGGTGTCGCATGCAACTCTTCTTTGATGGCTCTAATTGAGAATAAAATGGAAAAGAAAAAAAAAAAAGAAAACTCTGCATGGCGGGAATTCAGAAAAGCGCTTCTTTCTCAGGTGGAAATGCAAGAAAGTTGAATCAAACATGAATTGAATGAAAAATAATTTAATTAAATAAAAATAAATTGCAATTGAAGTGCGAATCGCTTCTTATCGGCACTTTTGCTAATGCATTCTGCCTCCGCAGACCACGCGCAAACGATCATTAGGGTTTAGGGTTTAGGGTTTCTAGGGTTTAGGGTTTAGGGTTTAGGGTTAAAAGTTGAATGCAGCATTCATGAATTCCAAATCAAACTTCTCAAATCCCAAAACTGTTCCACTTATGCAACGCTAAAAAGCAGTATCACACTTAATCGCATTAGTTGCATCCTTTAGCATCTGCAACAGGACACGAATGAAACTCTGCTGCTGCTGCTGCTGCTGCTGCTGCTGCTGCAGCTGCTGCTGCTGCTGCTGCTGCTGCTCACCGTGCCGGCCTTCGTGGAAACGAACTCCCCAGGCTTGAAGCGGCAAGACAGTCCGAAGTCGATGATCTTCAAGGGGCTGTCTCTCGCGGCGCTCAAGAAGAGAAAGTTTTCGGGTTTTAAATCCCTGCAGAGTCGCAAATGGCATTTGCATGCACTGCATGCACTTGCATGCACTGCATGCACTTGCATGCGCTGCATGCATTTGCATGCACTGCATGCACTTGCATGCGCTGCATGCATTTGCATGCTTTGCAGCAGCCCCACTAGAGATCTCAGCAGCAGCACGTGGAAATAAACGCAACAGCAAAAAAGCCACAAACTACATTTGCATGCATGCAGCTGCTGCATGCATGCAAATGCATGCATGCATGCAGATGCATGCATGCAAATGCATGCATGCAAATGGGCACGCATGCAGCTTCCTGCGCTGTGCATGCGCAGCAAGTGCAGCAAAAGAACTTCTTTTTGCTGCAACAAGTGCAGCAAAAGAATAACTTTTTGCTGCAACAAGTGCAGCAAAAGAATAACTTTTTGCTGCAGCAAGTGCAGCAAAAGAATAACTTTTTGCTGCAACAAGTGCAGCAAAAGAATAACTTTTTGCTGCAACAAGTGCAGCAAAAGAATAACTTTTTGCTGCAGCAAGT
>NW_013653994.1:0-17500 GCF_000499385.1 Eimeria necatrix
ACCCCCCTCCCCCCTCCCCCCAAACCCTAAACCCTAAACCCTAAACCCTAAACCCTAACCTTGATCACGACGAGTCTGGCCGGCAAGTTGAGCCCCCAGGCCAAAGTTGCTGTTGCCACAAGAACCAAAACGCAGCCCAAAGAAAAGAGCTGCGCAGACACCTCGCGGTCGGAGGGGCTGAGGCCCGCGTGGTGTATAGACACCCCGTGCAGCAGCACGGAACGCAGTGTGGGGTCCTGACGCAGCCACACCCCACACCCTCGCCCAAACCCTAAACCCTAAACCCTAAACCCTAAACCCTAAACCCTAAACCCTGGCCCCGAGAGCCCACGCCGCAGCCCTCGGCTCCGAGCCTGAAACCCTCGAAGCCCAAGGCCTGAAGCCTCAACCCCAAGCCCACAAACCCTAAACCCTAAACCCTAAACCCTAAACCCTAAACCCTAAACCCTGGGACAGAAGCAACTGGCAACACAGCAGCAAGCCTAGGCCCGCGAGCGTTAGGCGCGCAGGCGCTCGCTGCGGGCGAGGGGGTGGGGCCGCTGGGCCGCGGAGCGTTTAGGGTTTAGGGTTTAGGGTTTAGGGTTTGTGACCTTGACTTTCTTGAGGGCGTTGGCGTAGGCAGTTTGCTGCTGCTGCGTCTTCAAACAAAGAAAAGAAATGCCGCTGTCACTCATGTGCTGCAGCGCGATGAGCTCTCGAGCTGTTAGTCGAGTTTGTCTTCGCGAGGCCACGAAGACCAGCACGGGCCGCAGCCGCGTTGCTGCTGCTGCTGCTGCTGCTGCTGTTGCTGCTGCTGCTGTTGCTGCTGCTGCTGCGGGGTCCGCTGCTGCCGAAGCAGCAGCAGCGGCGCCGCCCAACGCCCCTGCAGCGCCTCCTGCTGCAGCTGCTGCAGCAGGTGCAGACACCGTGCTGTACACTCCCTGATACTCCCCAGGCACGAAACTGCTGCTGCTGCTGCTGCTGCTGCTGCTGCTGCTGCAGGACTCCACTGCATGCGTCAAGATTGCGTCAAACGTGGGCTTATTCATTGCAGCCATGCGCGGGCAGAACGCCTTCTGTGCAAACCCTGAAGCGCAAACCTTAAACCCTAAACCCTAAACCCTAAACCCTAAACCCCCACCTCGCGCCCACTCACTAAGAAGCTGGCTAAAGTGTATCTACCTAGCACCCTTTGCAGCTAGCTAGCTAGCTAACCGCCTGGCTAGCTAGATGGCGATCTGGATAGCTACCTGGCTAGCTAGCTGTCTGGCCAGTTGGCTAGCTAGCTATCTGGCTATCTGGCTAGCTAGCTACCTGGCTACCTAGCTAGCTCTCTGGCTACCTAGCTAGCTATCTCGTCAGCCCTCTCGCTATCTCGCTACTTCGCCATATCGCCAGCTAGCTAGCCGCACAGCTAGCTGGCTAGCTGGCTAGCTGGATGGCTAGCTGGCTAGCTAGCTAGCTGGTTAGCTAGCTAGCTAGCTAGCCAGCTGACCGGCGACGACACGGCTAGCTGCTTAGCTAGCTGGCCGGCTAGCTAGCTGACTAGCTGCGTGGCTGGCTGGCGAGCTAGCTAGCTGTGTGGCTAGCTGGCTAGCTAGCTAGCTAGCTGACCAGCGATGTGGACTGCGCAGGGCACGGGGCGGACTGCGGGGCGGAAGCTGAAAAGCCCCACGCGGCCAATGCCCAGCCAAGCCCCAATTTCGGCCGCGTTGGCCAGCGCGGTGGAAAGCCCCACAAAACGCATGCAAACTCCAGAAGTGCTGCTGACGAAACGCATGCGACTCACTATTGCTTCCAGCACGGGACCTGCAGCAGCAGCAGCAGCAGCAGCAGCAGCAGCAGCAGCAGCAGCAGGTGAGCAGCAGCAGCAGGCGAGCAGCATCAGCAGGTGAGCAGCAGCAGCAGGCGAGCAGCAGGTGAGCAGCAGCTGAGCAGCAGCAGCAGATGAGCAGCAGCAGCAGTTCAGCAGCAGCAGCTGAGCAGCAACAGCAGCAGCAGCAGCAGCAGCAGCAGCAGCAGCAGCAGCAGCAGCAGCAGCAGCAAAGGAGCCGCGCCTCTCTCCTGGCCGAGGAGGTGGATCTCGTCGATGATGAGAAGTGCCACTTGAGAGATGAAGGGGCGGGTCCTCCACTGTCTAGACAGTCCGTCCCACTTTTCGGGGGTGCAGACGAGCAGGTCTGCTGCAGCAGGATTGACATCTGCTGCTGCTGCTGCTGCTGCTGCTGCTGCTGCTGGCGGCTCGTCGGAGTCGCCGGTCAGCTGCAGCACCCGCAGCCCCAGCTGCCGGCCCAGCCGCTGCTCCCAGTCCTTAACTCTTTCTGCTGCCAGGGCCTTGAGGGGGGCGATGTAGACGACTTTGTTGCGCAGCCGCTGCTGCTGCTGCTGCTGCTGCTGCTGCTGCTGCTGCTGCTGCTTGATGCAGCGCAGGATGGCGAGCTCAGCCACTATGGTCTTGCCGCTGCCCGTGGGGGCCCCCAGCAGCACGTTGTAGTCCGTGTGGTAACAAACGTGGAAGAGTTGAGATTGAATTGGATTAAAAAAAGAAAATGGAAAGAGAGCTTCGAAGCGGGGTTGCTGCAGCGCAGCGACGGGCACGGGGTGTACGTCCAGCAGCGGCGTTGCTGCTGCTGCTGCTGCAGCAGGCGAAAACAGCTGCGAAGCAGCAAAAGGCACATGCGTCCCCACGCCCACCCAGCGGTCACTCAAGACAGCAGCAACGAAGTGGGTTTGGCCCAGGGGGTCCTGCAGCGGCAGCGCGAAGGACACCTTTTGCTGCTGCAGCACGTGCTGCTGCTGCAGCAGCACGGTGTCTTGGTGCAGCAGCAGCCCGCTGCGCGCCTCCGACAGCCACAAGTGAAACAGCTCGCCGCCGCCGTGGATTGCTGCAGTCCACTGGAAGCCAGCAGCAAACTGCAGCAGCAAAGTGACGCGAATGATGCTGCTGCCGAGAGCAGCAACAGACACAGCAGCAGCAACAAACGGCACCCGCCGCAGCGCCCAGTAGGCGTCTTGGCCGTCCGCTTTGCTGCTGCAGATGGCCCCCAGTTCAGCAGCAGTTAAGGCCAGCAGCCTTTCTTGCGAAAAGCGGAGTTTTTCTATTTTGTCGACGGCCTGGGTCCTGAGTTCGAACTTCCTGCTGCTCCTGCTGCTGCTGCTGCTGCTGCTGCTGCTGCCGTGCTGCTGCAGCTGCTGCTGCGCGCGCCGCCGCTGCTGCGGGTCCCGCGAGAAGCAGTCCAGCGCGCAGAAGTGCCGCAGCACGCAAGAGTCTGGCCAGAAGCCTCTTTCGAAGGCTTTGCACCACTGCAGCAGCAGCTCCGCGTCTTCGCTGCTGCTGCTGCTGCTGCTGCTGCTCTCCGCCAAAGCTGCTGCCAGCAGCGCCCGCGCCAGCCGCCCGCAGTTCATAAACACATAGTGAGCATCAGCAGCAAGAGAGGAGCAGCAAAGGGGGGCCCCCGACAGCAGCACCTGCAGCAGCGTGAAGACTTTGGCTTCCGTGCTGTCGGGGTCCCCCTTCCAGGGAATGCGGCAGCAGCCCCGCCCCTTCCTGCTGCTGCTGCTGCTGCTGCTGCTGCTGCAGCGCAGCAGGTCCAGCTCCTCCTGCTCCTCGCGGCGCACCCGCAGCCCCTCGAAGTCCTTCGCCTCCGCCAAAGTCCGCAGCACTGCAGCAGCAGTCAGGGGCCCCTCCGAGAGCCGCAGCGCGAACTTTTCTGCTGTTTCGAAATCCAAATAAAACTTTGCTGCCATTCTTCCCAAGTCCGTCGAGTCCAGTCGCCCGGCTCTCCGGTGAAAACGGACCAGCCTGCATCTGTTCAGAGTCTTTGCTGCTGCTTCCACCAGGGCCAGCCGCAGCCGCAGCAAAGAGGGGTCTTCGGGGGCCCCCGGGGGCCCCCGGGGGCCCCCCGGGGCCCCGGGGGCCCCCCCGGGGGCCCCCCCGGGGGCCCCCCAGGGGGCCCCCCAGGCCGGGGGGCCCCCGTAAAGCTCCGGGTGGGCCTGCATGCGGACGAAGAGGAAAGTGTAGCGCAGCCAGTCTGCTGCGTCTTGCAAAGAAGCAACAGTGCCGAGAGCCACTTCAGCGTTTAAGGCATTAGGCAGCTGCTGCAGCAGCTGCGAGTCCACGGGAAGTGCAGCAGCAGCAAGACGGACATATTTGGTGAGTTTGCTGTACTCCGTGAGCAGCACAGCTTCGCCCATGGAGTCGAACTGGGGCCTCCCGGCTCTGCCGAAAATTTGAGCCACGTCGAGGGGCCCCAAGTCTGCTGCTGCTGCTGCTGCTGCTGCTGCGCCTCCCGCTGCTGCTGCTGCTGCTGCTGCGGGCACCTGCGTGCCGCGGATCACCACGCAGCGCGCAGGCAAGTTCACCCCCCAAGCCAAAGTCGAAGTGCAGCACAAAACTTTAAAAACTTTGGAAATAAAAAGTTGTTCAGAAAGTTTTCGATCTGTCTTCAGCATTCCTGCATGATGGACTCCAAACCCTTTTGCTGCTAGGGTTTTGAGTTCTTGGTAGCGGGAGCGCTGCAGCAGCTGCTGCAGCAGCTGCTGCTGCTGCGGCGTGGGGTGCGCTGCAGCAGCAGCAAACAGCTGCTGCTGCCCCGCAGCAGCAGCAAGTGCAGCAAACGCTTCTGCTGCTGCCACAGTCCCCTGCCGCGAATGCACAAACACCATCGCCTGGTGCCCCCGCTGCACTGCTGACAGCACTGCAGCAAATGCTGCAGCATCAAAAGCTTGCTGCTGCTGCTGCTTGCTGCGCCCCACATCTTTGAGGCCGATGAAGGTTTGCTGCAGCGGCACTGGCCGCGTCTCCGGCCCGAAGTAAAAGGCGTGTTCCGGGGAAACCAGCAAAAAACGAGCCACCTCCTCCCTGCACAAACCCTAAACCCTAAACCCTAAACCCTAAACCCTAAACCCTAAACCCTAAACGCTGGTCCCGAAACCGTGGGCATTAAATCTGAACGCTGAACTCCAAATTCTAAACGCTAAACCCCAGACTTTGGACCCTGGACCCTACACCCTTAGCCCTAAACCCTAAACCCCAAACCCCAAACCCTAAACCCTAAACCCTAAACCCTAAACCCTAAGCCGCAGGTCTCAGAATATCGCTGGGCTCAAATCCCGATCGGCCAGCCCCAAACGCTCGCTGCGAAGCCGAGCCCCCAGCGCCCAGCCCCAAACCCTAAACCCTAAACCCTAAACCCTAAACCCTAAACCCTAGTTACCAGTTGGGGAGAGTGGCGGAAATGCCGACGAGGCGGACTCTGCGTTGAGTCCTTTCGGAGTGTCTCAACAGCCGAGCGACGAGCGCCTCAATGACCGGCCCTCGAGGTTCATTTAAAAGATGAACTTCATCAATAACGACGCACTTGATCGCGTCCAACAAGCTGCTGCTGCTGCTGCTGCTGCTGCTGCTGCTGCTGCTGCTGCTGCTGCTGCTGCTGCTGCTGCAGGGGTCTGGCTCCGCCCAGGCACTCATGTTGCGCGTGAGAATGTCCAGTTTCTCGGGAACTGCAACAAACAAATGAGTTTCTTCTATTTCTTTTTTCGACAAACAAACATCTCCAGAAGCTTCTGCAACAGCAACTCCCAGCGGCCCCAGCGCTGCCCGCAGCTTCCCCGTCACTTCTGCTGCTAAGGACTTCAGCGGCGCGATGTACACTGCCTTGAAGTGCTTCGCAGCAGGACACGCGAACTCCCCGCTGCTGCTGCTGCTGCTGCTGCTGCTGCTGCTGCTGCTGCTGCGGCTGCTGCTGCTGCTGCTGCTGCGGCTGCTGCTGCTGGCTGGGGCGAGGTGGCGGTGTTCGTGGAGCTGCTGCAGCAGCGCGAGCAAAGCGATGTTGGTTTTGCCGCTGCCTGTGGGGGCGCAAACCAAAAAAGAAAAAGGAGACAAAAAAGCAGCAGCAAACACTGCGCTCTGCCGCGCGTTCAGTGTACGTACACCCCGGAACGCCACCTGCGCCCACGACGGCAACGCAGCTATCGGCACCAGCTGCGACTCGTCCACCTGCAGCAGCAGCAGCAGCAGCAGCAGCAGCAGCAGCAGTTGTAGAGGCGCTTGCAGCAATAGCAGTAGTGGCAGCTGCAGCAGCAGCGGCAGTGGTAGTGTAGTAGTGGTGGCAGCAGCAGCAGTAGTAGCAGCAGTGCAGCAGCAGTTGCAGGAGCGGTAGTAACAGCAGCAGCAGTGGTGGTAGTAGTAGCAGCAGCAGCAAAAAGATCCCCAGCAGCCCCAGCAGCAGCAGCAACATCCCCAGCAGCCCCAGCAAGATCCCCAGCAGCAGCAGCAGCAAGATCCCCAGCAGCAGGAGCAGCAGCAGCAAGATCCCCAGCAGCCCCAGCAGCAGCAGCAGCAAGATCCCCAGCAGCAGCAGCAGCAGCAAGATCCCCAGCAGCCCCAGCAGCAGCAGCAGCAAGATCCCCAGCAGCAGCAGCAGCAGCAGCAGCAAGATCCCCAGCAGCAGCAGCAGCAGCAGCAGCAGACGGACGCGGCGTTACTGGCTTGGGCACCTTGAAGTACCCTGCGTCAGCAAGGGCCCTTAAGAGGCCCCGGGGGGCCCCCGGCTCTCCCCCGCCTTTTCGGTTTTTGCCGGAAACAAACTTCACCTGCAGCAGCAGCAGCAGCAGCAGCAGCAGCAGCAGCAGCAACGTAGTAGAATGTATTGGTCTCTCGAGGCGCTGCTTAGACATGCCTGCAGCTCCAAGTCGCGAGAGAGCAGCGGCAGTTGCTGCTGCAGCAGCAGCAGCAGCAGCAGCAGGACGCACGGAGGCTCCAATGAGTGTGGGCCCTGTTCTTTGCTGCTTCTGCTGCTGCTGCTGCTGCTGCTGCTGCTCTGTAGACATCTGCAGCCTTGCTGCAGCGTCAATTAGTGCTGCTCCTCTTGCTGCTATCCTGTGGGCATCAGCAACACGAGTAGGCCCCAGCAGCTGCAGCAGACTCTCAGTTGCTGCTGCTGTTGCTGCTTCTGCTGCTGCATCAGGGTCTGCTGCTGCTGCTGCTGCTGCGTTGGCTGCGTCCTCGTGAGCAGCAGCAAGAGCCCCCAGAACTGCTGCCAGCAGCTCTGAGCGCAGCAGCGCAGCAAATCCAAAAGAGAAAAATAAAAATAAAACAAATTAAAATAAAGAAAAAGAAAAAGAAGAATTAAAAAGATATAAAAGCAGCAAACAGCAGCAGCAGGGCCCCCCACAATCTCCCAGCAAAGGCGGTGCAGCCACGGGAGGCCCTCTCTCTCTTCTTGCTGCTGCTGCAGCTGCTGCTGCAGCAGGCTGCCCAGGCCCGGCAAGGTGACCCTGGGGACAGCAGCAGCAGCAGCAGCAGCAGCAGCAGCAGCAGGACGTTCTGCTGCTGTTGCGCGAGGCTTCCCCTCCTTTGCCGGGGGCAGCACGCGGGTAACTGCAGCGGAGCTGTCGGCAGCTGCAGCACACAGCAGCAGCAGCAGCAGCAGCAGCAGCAGCAGCAAAGATCTCTTGCTGCTGTCCCCTGCTGCTCTCGTTTTCGCTCTTGTCTTTCTTTTAAAAGACAAAAGACTCACCTGCTGCAGGTTGGCTGCTGCCCTGCTGCAGCAGCTGCTGCAGGGTCTGCTGCAGCTCTGCTGCTGCACTCCCGCCAGCTTCCGGGGGGCCCCCAGGGGCCCCCAAGTCCAAGGGGGCCCCCAGCAGCAGGGCCTCCAGGGGGGCCCCCCTGGAAGTGACCCCGTGGGCCCTAAAGTACTCAGCAGCAGTTTGCTGCGAGAGGAAGACGGGGGGCCCCCTGGGTCCTGGGGGGCCCCCCGAGGGGTGGGTGTGCTGCTGCTGCTGCTGCTGCTGCTGCTGCTGCTGCTGCTGCTGCTGCTCGTGCCGCTGGTTCTGCTCGCGCTGCTTCTGCTGCTGCTGCTGCAGCTGCTGCTGCTGCTGCTGCTGCTGCTGCAGCACCGCTGCAGGGAACAGCTGCTTGTCTGCTGCTGCCAGCCGCCGGGCGCAGCAAATCAGCCGCGTGGCTTCTATGGGCCCCAGGGCCGGCAGCAGCTCCCCCACGGTCTCCAGCGCTGCTGCTGCTGCTGCTGCTGCTGCTGCTGCTGCTGCTGCTGCTGCTGCGGGGGGCCCCTGCGGGTCTGGCGGACAGGGGGGGGCCCCCCCCTGTGCTGTCAGCAGCTCGTACAGCAGCGCAACAGAGGCCCCCAAGTCATGACCTGCTGGCAGCACTTCAGCAACACTGCAGCAAAACCCTGCAAACAGCTGCAGCAAAACGGGCAGGGGGGCCCCCTGGGGGCCCCCCCCCGGGGCCCCTTCCGGGGGGCCCCCCCGGGGGGCCCCCTGGGGGCCCCCCCCCGGGGCCCCTTCCGGGGGCCCCCCCCGGGGGGCCCCCTGGGGGCCCCTCCCCGGGGGCCCTTCCGGGGGGCCCCCCCGGGGGGCCCCCGGGGGGCCCCCCAGGAGGCCCGGGGGCGCCTGCCAGCCCGGAGGGCTCGGGAGGGTCTGGAGTGCTGCTGCTGCTGCTGCTGCTGCTGCTGGGGCCCCACAGTGAGCAGCTAAGCAGCAGCTGCTGTGGGGGCAGCAAAAGAGTGTAGAGACAGAGGAAATGCCCTCGGAGAGCAGCGAGTCGAGGCCCCGCTGCTGCAGCAGCAGCACGGGGCCCTGCTGCTGCTGCTGCTGCAGCAGCTGCAGCACTGCTGCTGCTGTCGACTCGGAGAAGCGCCAGGGCCCCACAGGAATTTGAGGGCCAGCTGCGGGAGCTGCTGCTGCTGCGCTGCTGCTGCTGCTGCTGCTGCTGCTGCTGCTGCTTGCGTGTGTCGTGCTGCTGGCGCTCGAGCCGCTGAATCTGCTGCTGCTGCTGCCGCTGCTGCTGCTCGGAAAACTGCTGCTGCTGCCGCTGCTGCTGCCGGGGAAATCGCTGTTGCTGCTGCTGCTGCTGCTGCTGCTGCTAAATTCGTCGGGCGCGATTCGCGGTAGGAGTCTGTAGGAGTCTCCGGGGCAGCCTTGCTGCTGCTGCTGCTGCTGCTGCTGCTGCTGTTGCTGCTGCTGCAGCTCGAGAGCAGCAGCAGGCTCTAACGCCTGCAGCAGCCGCCAGCGCAGGCCTCCGCACGGCAGAGGGGGCCCCCCCGAATCCATTGGGCCCTAAACCCTTAGGCCTAAACCCTAAACCCTAAACCCTAAACCCTAAACCCTTCTAAATGAGCACTAATTATTTAAATACGAGTTGCTGCTGCAGCAATTAAGCAACATGTGCACGCAGCTGCTGCTGGGGGCCCCTTAGCCAGCTAGGGGGCCCCTGGGTACTGCTGGGGGCCCCCGGGCGACAGCAAGAGTTTGTGCGACTCCGCAGAAGCAACTAAACCCTAAACCCTAAACCCTAAACCCTAAACCCTAAACCCTAAAACTTAAATTCTAGAGCCTTTTCCTCTATCACATTGTGAAGCTCACAAAGCCTAGACTCTAAACCCTCTAAACCCTAGGTCTTCGCGCCTTACGCACAAACCCTAAACCCTAAACCCTAGTGCCTGGGCCCCAAATCCTAAACCCTAAACCCTAAATTAGCGCTCTATAAACCCCAAACCCTAAACCCTAAATCCCAGACCCGAAGCTCTAAAGTCAAAACTGGGCGACCGACACAGTAAACACGGTACACTTCAGACTCTAAATCCTAAACCCTAAATCCTAAACCCTAAACCCCAAACTCTAAATCCTAAACCCCAAACCCTAAACCCTAAACCCTAAACCCTATCTCCTAACCCGTAACGGCTAGTCGTCTCTCTCCTTTCCATTAGAGCCACCTGGGGGGCCCCAGGGGCCCCCTGGTGTCCCAAAGGGGGGGCCCCCAGTACCCAGAAAGAGGCCCTTAAGCACCACTGGGGGCCCCAAGGGGGCCCCCAGTACCCAGTAAGGGGCCCCATAAGAATCACTAGGGGCCCCTAACAGTTAAAGGGCCCCCAGGGGCCCCCTGGGGCCCCTAAGTAGCGACAGAAACCCAGCGAACTAAAAGCCAGCGGGGGCCCCATAGCAGCAGGGGCCCCCCCTGCTGCAGGGGGCCCCCAGCAGCAGGGGGCCCCCCAGCAGCAGGGGGCCCCCCAGCAGCAGGGGGGCCCCCAGCAGCAGGGAGCTCTTAGCCCCGAAGTGCGCGAAAGTCTGCGAATTTGACTTCATATTAAATAAATAAATAAATAATTTATTTATTTATTTATTTATTATTTATTTATTTATTTATTTATTTATTTATTTATTTTCCTTTTTGGTCTTTTCTCAAACAAAATAAACCCCAAGGGTAGGGGGCCCCCTACCCCCAGTTTCTTTGCATGCTGCAATAAAATGCACAAGGGGCCCCTAAGGGGCCCCTCAGGGGCCCCTCAGGGGCCTTCCAGGGGCCCCTAAGGGGCCCCTCAGGGGCCCCTCAGGGGCCTTCCAGGGGCCCCTCAGGGGCCTTCCAGGGGCCCCTTAGGGGCCCCTCAGGGCCCCTTAGGGGCCTCTCAGGGTCAGGGGCCCCTCAAGGGCCCCTCAGAGGCCCCTAGGCGTGGGGCCCCAGGAGGTTCGGGGGCCCCCTGGGGCCCCTGGGACCCCCAGCTGAGCCACTTAGCTTCAAGGGCCCCTCTGAGGGGTCCCATGGGGGCCCCCATAGGGGGCCCCATAAGGGCCCCCATAGGGGGGCCCCATAGGGGGGCCCCATAGGGGGCCTCATAACCCCTGGAAAAGCCCCCAAAGGGGCTCCCAGATGGCGCCCTGACTCTATAGAGGGGGCCCCTGCGGGGGCCCCTGCGGGAACCTTGTGGGGGCCCCTGTGGGGCCCCTGTGGGGCCCTTTGGGAGCCCCTGGGGGGCCCCTGGGGGGCCCCTGGGGGCCCCCGGGGGCCCTTGTGGGTAGAAGTTTAGAGGAGAATAGTGGGTTTGCGTTTGAGTTTGTGTTTGCTTCTTGCTGCTGGGTTGTGCTGCAGTTGGGGCCCCTGGAGGTAAAAGGAAGAGCCGTCGAGCAGCAGCAGCAAAAAGACTGCAGCAGCTTTGGGCACGCGCCGCAGCACGCCGTCCGCGCACAGCAGCAGCAAACACTGCAGCAGCAGCAGCAGCAGCAGCAGCAGCAGCACGCGCTGCAGCAGCTGGTGCGGGGCGCGGGTCGGCAGCAGCAGCGGCAGCGACACCAGCAGCAACCAGACCAGCAGCAGCAGCAGCAGCAGCAGCAGCAGCAGCAGCAGGCGCGCGCCACTCCGCCTAACCCCAAACCCCAAACCCCAAACCCTAAACCCTAAACCCTAAACCCTAAACCCTAAACCCTAAACCCTCACCTGCTGCGTGTCCAGCACCACTAAGCCCGCGAGATTGCACAGCGAGGGGCAGCGGCTGCGGTGTACAGACACCCAAGCCCCATGAAGGTCCATTTGTGCTGCTGCAGCACATCTGCTGAATGCATGCATTTTGGGGGCCCCCTGGGGGCCCCCCGGGGGCCCCCCCTTTTGCTTCCTCTTGCTGCTGCTGCTGCTGCTGCTGCTGCCAGCTGCTGCTGCTGCTGCTGCTGCTGAGGACTCCACGCCGCAAACGGACAGCGCGTACTGCTGCCACAGCTGAAACAGCGGCAGCAAGTCCTGCAGCCCTAGACAATTTTGCTGCTGCTGCTGCTGCTGCTGCAGCTGCAGCTGCTGCTGCTGCTGCTGCTGCTGCTTGCGGCGGCTTCTGCTGCTGCTGCTGCACCCGAAGTCTGCAGCAACATCGAAAAGGCCAAGGCGTTTGGCCTTCGTGCGGGACAGCTTGAGCTGCTGCTGCCGCTTCTGCTGCTGCTGCTGCTGCTGCTGCTGCTGCTGCCGCTTCTGCTGCTGCTTCCTGCTGTCGTCCAGGCGCAGAGCGCGGGGCCCCAGCTTCTCAGTGACCAGTTCTGCTGCAGACACCCGCAGCGGACATAGCTGCAGCAGCAGCAGCAGCAGCAGCAGCAGAGACAGCAGCAGCACGAAAGGCATAAGGAAGCAGCCAGAGACCAGGCCCAGCATAGTTAGGCAGCAGCAGCAAGCGCTGCCGCAGCAGCAGCAGCAGCAGCAGCAGCAGAAAGCGCAGCAGCAGCGGCAACAGCTAAGGCGAGCCTGCGAGGTGGAGGTGCAGCAGCAAACGCAGCAGCGTGGACAGCAAGGAAAGCAGCAGAGGCAACAGCAGCAACTGCAGCAGCAGCAACTGCAGCAGCAGCAGCAGCAGCAGCAGAAATAGCAGCGTTTCTGTTGAGTATGTCACCTCGAGCAGACTCTGCACGACTTGAAGATCTGTGCGCTGCTGCTGCTGCTGCTGCTGCTGCTGCTGCTGCAGCGGGAACAATTGCCTGTAGAGATGGTGCGTCTCTAAGGACCCCACAGGCAGTGCCAGCTGCTGCTGCTGCTCCTGTGCTTGCTGCTGCTGCTGCTGCTGCTGTTGCTGCTGCTGCTCGTCTGGAGGCGCTTTCCGCTTGGCCGGCAGCAGCGGACCGCTGCTGCTCCGATGCATTTCGGCTGCTTCTAGTGCTGCTGCAGTTGCTGCTGCTGTTGGTGTTGCTGCTCTTGCTGCTGCTGCTGCTGCTGCTGCTGCTAAGACCGGATCTTTGCTGACGGACCCTGAGGGCCCCCAGACGCAAGTCGATTGCACTTGGGGGCCCCAGCAGCAAGACCTGTTTATTTGCTGCTGCTGCTGCTGCTGCTGCTGTTGTCGAAACAGCAGCGGCAATTAGTAAGAGCATAAAACACAAAGATTATAAAAGGAATAAATGAGAAGTTGTGCACTGGGAAGGAAGCGCTGCTGCTGCTGCTGCTGCTGCTGCCAGGGACAGCAGCAGCAGCAGCGGGAGCCGCAAGAGCAGCAGCAGCAGGGGCAGCAGCAACAGTGAGCCAACTTGCCGCGCATTAAATCAGCAGCAGCAGCAACGGCATAGTTGCAGCAGCTAAATTTAGCTCATTTCATTTGGTTCCTTTTTTACTAGCCAGTTGCTGCTGCAGCAGCAAACAAATGTGCGCTGCACATGCAGCTCCCGCAGCAGCAGCAGCAGCAGCAGCAGCAGCAGCAGCGCCAGCAGCAGCGGACCGCGAGGCGTTCCTCAGGACCAGGAGCAGCAAATTCAAAGAAGCAAATTTCTACTAATATTAGAGAATATATAGCAGCTGGAGCAGCAACAGCTGCTGCTAGTAAGGCGCTCCAGATGGCAGCAGCAGCAGCAGCAGCAGCAGCAGCAGCAGCGTCGGCAGCAACTGCAGCGGCAATTCCGCAGCAACGGCAGAAGAACACCTGGCAGCAGACGCAGCAGCAGGCAGCAATTTTATGCAGCTGCAGTTGACACTGAAAGAAGGAGCAGCAGCAGCAGCAGCAGCAGCTGCGGCAGCCTTTGTGTGCAGACCACTGGCTGAGTCCACTGCAGCAGCAGCAGCAGCAGCAGCAGCTGCTGCTCACTAAGCGGGCGCCGCCGCCTTCGAAGCAGCAGCAGCAACGGCTTATCTCCCCCTAGATGTAAGCGCCTCAGCCCCGCGCGCGCAGCAGCAGCAGCAGCGGCAGGAGCAGCAGCACAAGCAGCAGCAGGACTAGCAGCAGCAGCAGCAGCAGCAGCAGCAGCAGCAGCAGCAAGATGAGTGAGGACCTTTACTGGGACGAAGGCAGCAACCGCTACTACAAACTAGACCCTGAAAAAGATGAATTCTATTCAGATGATGAGACAAGAGCTGCTGATGCTGCAGCAGCAGAAGAAGCAAAGCTGCTGGAGGAGCAGCAGCAGCAAGAAGCTGCTGCTGCAGCTGGCGCAGCAGCAGCGGACGACGCGAAGGCCGCTGCGCAGCAGCAGCAGCAGGAAGCTGCTGCTGCTGCAGACACTGCTGCTGCAACAAATGACCTCGCAGCAGAACAACCAGACGCAGCAGCAGCAGCAGCAGCAGCAGCAGCAGTTGATGGACAAGCTAAAGTAGATGAAGCAGCAGAGAAAGCAGCAGCAGCTGCCGCAGCAGAAAAAGCAGCAGCAGCTGCTGCAGCAGAAAAAGCAGCAGCAGCTGCCGCAGCAGAAAAGGCAGCAGCAGCTGCCGCAGCAGAAAAAGCAGCAGCAGCCGCAGCAGAAAATGCTGCAGCAGCAGAAGCTGAAGCAGCAGCAAAAGAAGAAGCAGATGAGAAGGCAGCAGCAGAAAGGGCTGCGGCGGAAGCAGCAGCAGCAGAGCAGTTGTCTGCTCGTGAAGCAGCTGCTGCTGCTGAGGCAGCAGCAGCAGCAGCAGCATCCGAAGACACAGAAGCTCAGCCAGCAGCAGCAGCAGCAGCAGCAGCAGCAGCGAAGGCACCTTCTTTCCGCGTAACCGCAGCAGCAGCAGACTCTGACTCACCAGCAGCAGCACCTGCTGCAGCAGGTAACCCGCCGAAGGGCGCAGCAGCAACAGAAGCAGCAGCAGCACCAGCAGCAGCAGCAGCAGCAGCAGCAGCAGGCAGAAGCTTGCTGGGGGCCCACGATGGCATTGGCAGCAGCCGCTTGCTGGCAGCAGGAGCAGAAGCAGCAAGGGTTGCTCACCTAGAGCTGAATAAAAAGGTTTGAATTTGCTGCTGCTGCTGCTGCTGCTGCTGCTGCTGCTGCTGCTGCTGCTGCTGCTGCTGTTGCTTCTGCTGTTGCTGCTGCGGCTGCTGCTGCTCCTTCTTGATGTGTGCGCCTCCTGAGAGTCTTGCTGCTGCTGCCACTGGGGTGCCACCGCTTGTGCTGCTGTGGCATCGCCGTTGCCGTTGCTGCTGCTGCTGCTACTGCTGCTGCTGCTGCTACTGCTGCTGCTGCTGCTGCTGCTGCTGCTGCAGCTGGAGGAAGCCGAAGCCGAAATTGCGCGACTGAGAGCAGCAGAACTGTCTAGAGACCGAGGCCTAGAGGAGACATCTGAAATGGAGAGTCTTAGAAGAGTGCGCCTTTGCTGCTGCTGCTGCTGCTGCTGCTGCTGCTGCTGCTGCTGCATATGGCTCTGCTGCTGCATGTGGTTCTGCTGCTCCTGCTGCTGCTGCAGACGCCTTCACTGCTGCTGCTACGTAGCGGGTGCTGCTGCTGACGCCGCTGCTGCTGCAGCCTTGCAGTTGCCGCTCCTTCCGCTGCTGCTGCTGCTGCTGCTGCTGCACGTTCTATTCTGTTGGCAGCAGCAGCTGCTGCTGCTGCTGCTGCTGCTGCTTTTGTGTGTGGGATTTAGGAACGAGATGAGCTCGAAGTCCAGCTGCAAAGGCTCAGGGATGAGGCCGCAGAACTAGAGGCAAGAAATCTCTAAACCCTAAACCCTAAACCCTAAACCCTAAACCCTAAACCCTAAACCCTCGCTACTGGACGGGGCGGGCCTTCGCTGCGCAGCTGCAGCGGGGGGATAGGAGCAGCAGTAGCAGCAGCCGCTGCTGCTGCTGCCGTCCAGCTGCTACTGCCGTTGCTGCTACTGCGACTGCTGCTGCTGCTGCTGCTGCTGCTGCTGCTGCTGCTCCAGCTGCAGCTGCTGCAACTACTGCGGCTGCTGCTGCTGCTGCTGCTGCTGCATTTTCGCTTCTGCGGCTACGTTGTTGCTGCTGCTAAGCTGCTGCGGCTACTGCTGAAGCTGGCGCAACTGTAGCTGCTGCTGTGTTGCTGCTGCTGCTGCTGCTGCTGCTGCTGCTGCTGCTGCTGCTGCAGGAGGCAATAGAAGCTGCTGCTGTGGAAAAGGAGTTGGCGCTGGAAAGCCTCGAAAAGGAAAGGGCGAGGGCTGAGGACGTCAAGCTGCAGCTGGAACTACAAGTCAGGGTTTAGGGTTTAGGGTTTAGGGTTTAGGGTTTAGGGTTTAGGGTTTAAGGGGGACTCGCTGGAGCGCAGCGCGCAGGGTTTGGGTGACAGTGCAGCGGGCTGGAGAATTAGGGTTTAGGGTTTAGGGTTTAGGGTTTAGGATTTAGCGTTTAGGGTTTAGGGTTTAGGGTTTAGGGTTTAGGGTTTTGAGGTTTCTTCGTTGTTTACAGCTGACAGACAGAGAGCTTGAGGTGGCGCAGCTGCAGCAGCAGCTAGCGGAGCAGCAGACACGAGAAGCTGCTGCTCTGAAGCAGCAGCAGCAGATCATGCAGCAGCAGCTGCAGCAGCTGAAAAAGACAGAGGCAAAGGAATTCGAAAAAGTAGGCATCATGCTGCTGCTGCTGCTGCTGCTGCTGCTGCTGCTGTTGCTGCTGCTTATGCAGCTGCTCTGCCTTTCGTCCTGCTGTCGCTGCTGCCCCTGCTGCTGCTGCTGCTGCTGCTGCTGCTGGACTCGCCCGTTAGCCGCTCTGCTGCAGCAACTCCAGCAGCGGCAGCGACACTGAGCGAGCAGCAGCTGCAGCAGCAGCTGCAGCAGCAGCAGCAGCAGCAGCTGCAGCAGCAGCTGCAGCAGCAGGAGCAGCGCACATGGTTCGGTTTGTTGCTGCTGCTGCTGCGTGGCTGCAGGGAGCGCAGCAGCTGAAGCAGCTGCTGGTCTCTGCACATGAAGAGAGACACAAAGCAGCAGCAGAAGCAGCAATGCTGCAGCAGCAAGTCGCTGAGCAGCAGCAGCAAATAGAGAGACTCCACGTAGGTCTTTTTTTCCCTTTTGTCTCTGTTTCATTTTTGCTGCTGCAGCATTTTTGCTGCTGCAGCTGCGTTGTCTTGGGACTTTCATTTCATTTTATTTTTCTTTTTTTTTCATTTTATTTTTTGTGTCTTTATATCCTTTATTTTCGTTTGCTGCTGCTGTTCCTGTTGCAGGCAGCAGCAGCAGAGGACCAGAGCTTGCTGCAGGAGTTGGAGGAGCAGCAGCAGCAGCAGCAGCTCCTGCTGCAGCAGCTGCTGCAGCAGCAGCAGCAACAACAGCAGCAGCTGCGTGAGGTCTCTAAGCAACGCTCTATCTACCACTCGGCCTTCCAGCGCATCAGCAAACTTTACAAAGAGCAGCAAGCTACAAGTGTCAGCAGCAAAAAGCAGCAGCAGCAGCAGCAGCAGCAGCAGCAGCGACAGCAGCAGCAGCAACTGCGGCTGCGGCTGTTGCTGCCGATGTTTGGATGTATTTGCTGCTGTCTCTCAAACTGTCTCACTGGCGTTTGCTGCTTTGCAGCTGTCCCTTATTCGTCTTTGCTGCTGCTGCTGCTGCTATTGCTGCTGCTGCTGCTGCTGCATTTGCTGCAGCTAGTGGCACTCCCTCTTTGATTTCCCGCTGCTGCTGTTTGTGTTTGTTGTTTGCTGCTGCAGCGCAGCACAGAAGAGGCGCTGCGGGAGAAGCTGCAGCAGCAGCAGCAGCAGCTGCAGCAGCTGCAGCAGGTAGCAGTGCCCCGCTGGCAGCGTGTCTTCATGCTGCACACAGGAGCAGCAGCAGCAGCAGCAGCAGCAGCAGCAGCAGCAGGAGAGCCATCCTCTGCTGCTGCAGATGCTGCAGCAGACGAGACACACGACGCAACTGTCAAGGAGCAGCAGCTGCTGCGGAACCACGAGCTGCTGCTGCTGCTGCGACAGCAGCTGCTGCTGCGGCAGCAGCAGCAGCAGCGCTGCGAGCTGCTGCAGCTGTGCCTGCCGCAGCAGCTGCTGCAGCAGCTCAGCGCCCGCACGCAGGGCCCTTTGCTGCTGGAGGGGTAAGAAGCAGCAGCAAAATAAATAAACAAATTAAATTTATAATTTGTTT
>NW_013653994.1:27500-34104 GCF_000499385.1 Eimeria necatrix
GCTTTGCTGCTGCGCTGCTGCTGCTAGGGCTTTCCGAGCAGCAGCAGACGGCAGCAGCTGCTGCACTGCAGCAGGCAGCCTCTCCCGCTGCTGCTGCTCCTGCTGCTGCTGCTCCTGCTGCTGCTGCAGCCGCTGCAGCTGCCTGTGTCGCCCCCACGGCAGGGGGCCCCCAGCAGCGTGGCCCTCCCCAGGGGCCCCCCAGGGGGCCCCTGGGGGGCCCCCCGGGGGGCCCCCCGGGGGGGCCCCCGGGGGGGCCCCCTGGGGGCCCCCTGGGGCTTCTGGGGGCCCCCAATGAGGGGCCCCCGGACCCTCTTGGGGGCCCCCTTGGGGGGCCCCCCGAAGAGCTTCAGAAGCAAAAGGGCGCAGCAGAATGCAGCAGGGGGGCCCCCCTAGTGCTGCTGGGGGCCCCCTAGGGGCCCCCCAAGGGGGCCCCCTGGGGGGCCCCCCAGGGGGGCCCCGTGGGGGGCCCCAGAGGGCCCCCGGGGGGCCCCCATTGAAGGCTAGGGGGCCCTTTGGGGGGCCCCCTAGGAGGGTTTGGGGGCCCCCTGGGGGCCCCCAGGTGGTGTGGAGGCCTGGGCGAAGTGGGAGTGAGAGGCACCCCTCTGCTGCTGCTGCTGCTGCTGCTGCTGCTGCTGCTGCTGCTGCTGCTTGTTTTGCTGCAGGCTTCATTTGGCTGCAGCAGCAGCAAGACTGCCGCTGGACAGCGAAGCCCTAGTGGGCGAGCAAACCCTAAACCCTAAACCCTAAACGAAACCTCAAACCCTAGACTCTAAACCCTAAACCCTAAACCCTAATTTTGGAAGCAAATTAATTAACCTTTGAGCAGCAACTTACTAAGGGCCCCAATAAAGCCGCAGGAATCCCCAGGGGGCCCCCCTTAGTACCCTCTTTGGGGGCCCCTGGGGGCCCCCCGGGGGCCCCCAAGGGCCCCCAATGGGGGCCCCTAGCCAATATCCTCAGTTGGTACTGAAAAATCTTTAGATTTATTTATTTTTAATTTTAATTGAAGGAATAAAAGGGTTTTGTGAGGGTTTAGGGTTTAGTGAGGGTTTAGGGTTTAGTGAGGGTTTAGGGTTTAGTGAGGGTTTAGGGTTTATCTCCAGATCTTAGCGCGGGTCTACCGTTTAGTGACGTTTTAGGGTTTGGCGAGGGTTTAGGGTTTAGTGAGGGTTTTGACCTCCGTAAGGGTTTAGGGTTTGCCGTACAGGGAGCCTGTCCTGCACTCCCCAAGAGTGCCTTCAGCTAGGGTTTAGGGTTTAGGGTTTAGGGTTTACCGCTAGCCAGCTGCAGCTAGCCACATAGCTGCAGCAGCAGCCAGCTGGCTAGCTAGCTGCAGCCGCAGCTAGCTGGCTAGCTAGCTGCAGCCGCAGCTAGCTGGCTAGCTAGCTGCAGCTGTCCACCTAGCTGTAGCTAGCCACCTAGCCAGCTAGCTAGCTAGCTGAGGAAGCTAGCTAGCCACTTAGTTAGCTAGTCAACTGGCTGGCTAGCTAGGTAGCTAGTTAACTATATGGCTAGCTGGCTAGCTAGCTAGCTAGCTAGCTAGCTGGCTAGCTAGCTGGCTAGCTAGCTAGCTAGCTAGCTAGCTGCAGGAGAGTGCGCATCCGTATATTGTGTGAAGATGCATGAGGCAAAAGCTGGTCCCGTGACAATGTTTGTGAGCCAAACCCTAAAATAGGGTTTAGGGTTTGGGGGTGAGGTTTAGGGTTTGGCGGTTAGTGCAGAGTCACCGAGCCGCCCAGATTTCATTCCCTCTTGGCAGCAAAAAGCTGCTGCCCAAGTGCAGCAGCAGCAGCAACTGGTTCTGGTCGTGCTGCTGCTGCGGCTGCTGCTGCCGGTCTGCTGCAGCAGCTGCTGCTGCTGCTGCTGCTGGTGCAGTGGCTGCAGCTGGTGCAACGGCTGCAGCTAGTGCAGCGGCTGCTGCGGCTGTTGCTGCTTCTTCTGCCGCTGCCGCTGCTGCTGCTGCAGTTGCTGCAGCTGCAGTTGCTGCTGCTGCAGTTGCTGCTGCTGCAGTTGCTGCTGCTGCAGTTGCTGCTGCTGCAGTTGCTGCTGCAGCAGCAGCAGCAAAGAGCGCGTTTAGTCCCTGCATATGAGCGAGACTCTGTCGTGGGTGTCTTCGCCGTCGCTGTCGTCCCTGCCCAGCTCGAGCTGCTGCTTCTTCCTGCTGCTGCTGCTGCTGCTGCTGCTGCTGCTGCAGCAGTGCGCATGCGCGTGGCCCAGCTTCTGCTTCAACCTGCGAGACATAAAGTTGCTGCTGAGGAGAAGACAGGCCCCACAAAGAGACACGAGAGTGTGCTGCTGCTGCGCGAGCAGCAGCAGCGCGGCCAGCCACCCCTGCTGCTGCTGCTGCTGCTGCTGCTGCTGCTGCTGCTGCTGCGGGTCTGCCGCTGCAGCAGCGGGGTCTGCTGCTGCAGCAGCAGCAGCAGCAGCAGCAGCAGCAAACTCCCCCTCGTGGGAGTGGGGACACCCCCAGTGAGCCACAAAGACCAGCAGCAAACCAAAAAGGCCCAGCAGCAGCAGCAGCTTCCGCCGCAGCTGCAGGTAGTTTGCTGCTACAGCAAAACCCCCCAGAGGCAGCACCACGTACAGCGCCACCTGCGCAAACAATAATAAATAAATAAATAAATAAATAAATAAATAAATAAATAAATAAATAAATAAATAAATAAATAAATATTTATTTATTTATTTATTTATTTATTTATTTATTTATTTTTTATTTATGCAGATGCGAAAGAGTCAAAGCAGCGGGAAGGCAGAAGCCCCAGCAGCAGCAGCAGCAGCAGCTGCTGCAGCTAGCTAGCCAGCAGCTAGCTGGCCAGCAGCTAGCTAGCCAGTAGCTAGCTAGCCAGTAGCTAGCTAGCCAGTAGCTAGCCTTCTAGCCATCTAGCTATCTAGCTAGCTAGCTATATCTGGCTAGCTATCTGGCTAGCTAGCTAGCTGGCTAGCTCGCCACATAGCTAGCTAGCTCGCAACAGAGCTAGCTAGCTAGCTAGCTAGCTAGCTAGCTAGCTTGCCAGCCGCATAGCTGCCTAGCTAGCCAGCCAGCCAGCTAGCTAGCCAGCCACACAGCTACGTAGCTAGCCAGCCAGCCAGCTAGCTAGCTGGCTAGCTAGCTGGCTAGCTAGCCAGCGGCAGCTAGCTAGCTAGCTAGCTGCAGCCTCACCCATTTGGAGGCTGCGTGCAGCAGCAGCAGGTGCTGCTGCTCTGCAACAAAACCCAAAAAGGGAGTAGCAGCAGCAAAGAGCGGCAGCAAAGTGCAGTCCAGCGCGCACAGCAGCGCGGAGAAGTTGCTCCACTCCGAAAGGCCCCACCTGCGCAAACCCTAAACCCTAAACCCTAAACCCTAAACCCTAAACCCTAAACCCTAAACCCTAAACCCTGGCTTGGCCCTGGCCCTGCGCCGCAACGCGCGAGGCGGGCTGCAGCCCAAAGCAGCGGGACCAAACCCGCAGCTTCCAAACCCTAAACCCTAAACCCTAAACCCTAAACCCTAAACCCTAAACCCTAGGAAGTCAGTGGCGCGCCTGAACGCTAAACCCTAAACCCTTCACCCTAAACCCTAAACCCTAAACCCTCTTACTTCGTGAAGTTCAAAGTGGAGTGGTGGGCATGCTGAAAGCCACAGACACAGCGGAGCAGCAGAAATACCTAAACCCTAAACCCTAAACCCTAAACCCTAAACCCTAAACCCTAATGCTACTTTGCAGCTGCAGCAAAAGACAAGGAGACTAGGGTTTAGGGTTTAGGGAATTCTACCTTGTGGCGCCCCTCTTCATACATTTTCCTTTGCTGCTTCATTTTTGCTGCAGAGGGTTCTTCGCTGCTGCTCCCGTTGCAGCAGTTGCTGCTGCTGCTGCTCGTGCTGCTGCTATCGCCCTCGCTGCTGCTGCTGCTGCTGCTGCTGCTGCTGTCAGCGCTGCTGTCCCTGCTGCTGCTGCTGCTGGCCTTTGGAGGCCGGCGGGCCTCCTGAAGGCTGCGGATGTGCAGAAGCAGCAGGGAAATGACCAGTGGTCACTGCAGCAGAAGCAGCAGCTGCTGCTGAGAGCGGAGCAGCAGCAGCAGCAGCAGCAAGGGGTTTCCGAGAGCAGCAGCAAAGCGGAATGTGTAGCCTGCGGTGTATGAACACCCGGAGCATCTGGAAGCAGCTCTAAACCCTAAACCCTAAACCCTCGAATGTCAGTTAGCCCTAAACCCTAAACCCTAAACCCTACACACTCGCTCCTCCGCCCAGACAAGAAGTGTAAGCTCCCTTTTTGACAAAATAATAAAGACAATAAATGAAGTGTTTCACGCTGCACGCTCAAACCCTAAACCCTAAACCCTAAACCCTAAACCCCCGTCGAACGGTGACTCGGCTGCAGCCCCAGCGCGCGCACACCAACCCTATCCCTAAACCCTAAACCCTAAACCCTAGACCCTAAACCCTAAACCCTAGCGGAGGAGCAGCAAACTGTTTTATTCTGCAGTTTTATAAAGCAGCATTTGCAGGGCCGCGCCCTTTCCTTTCCCGGCTCCAGGGTTTAGGGTTTAGGGTTTAGGGTTTAGGGTTTCGGGCCGGGTCTCCGGCGCACGAGCAGTGTTGCCAACAGAGTTTCCGGTGTCTTAGGGTTTCGGCGTTTCGAAACCAGGCCTCGGGTTTAGGGTTTAGGGTTTAGGGTTTAGGGTTTAGGGTTTAGGGTTTGGCGGGCAGCGACGGACGAGCGGCGTCTTGTGCGGTCTGCGGCTCCTCCCCTCAGCAGCCCCCCAACCCCAAACCCTAAACCCTAGCCCCAAACCCTAACCCCAACCCCAAACCCTAAACCCTAAACCCTAAACCCTAAACCCTAGGCCCCCGGGAATGGCGCTGCTGGCGCTGACGGACGCGGCTGCGTTCGGGGCGGCGCAGGCGGGGGCCTGCGCGGAGCTCGAGGGTTTAGGGTTTAGGGTTTGGGGTTCCGAGGGTTTGGAGTCTCAAACCCTAATTTCGAAATACTCCACTTTTATTCTGGACATCGACGGAGTGCTGCTGTGGGGTGCTGCTGCTCTCTCCGGAGCTGCCTATACACTCCAACGTCTTCGCCAAAAAAACAAACAAATTTTCTTCTTAACAAACACTGCAGCAAAAAGCCGCAGCAGCTGCGCCCGCGGGCTGCAGCAGGCCGGCATAGAGGCCCACCCCCACGAGGTCTGCTGCTGCTGCTGCTGCTGCTCCTGCTGCTGCTGCTGCTGCTGCTGCTGGGGGGCGCGCTGCGGCTGCGCCGCAACCTGCTGCTGCTGCTGCTGGGGGGCGCGCTGCGGCTGCGCCGCAACCTGCTGCTGCTGCTGCTGAGGGGCGCGCTGCTGCTGCTGCTGCTGATCTGCTGCTGCTGCTGCTGCTGATCTGCTGCTGCTGCTGCTGCTGTGGGTGCTGGTGCTCCTGCTGTGTACCTAGTAGTAGCTGCAGCCGCGGCAGCAAAGGAGCGTCGTCTCGGTTTGCGCGCTGCATTTTGCTGCTGCTGCTGCTGCTGCTGCTGCTGCTGCTGCTGCTGCTGCTGCAGGTGATAACGATGGCCTACGCTGCTGCGGTGTACGTACGCCTCAACTACCCCACAGTCAAAGTCGTCTTTGGGATCGGCGAGGAGGCGATGAGGGAGGAGTTTGCTGCTCAAGGCATTGAGCTGCTGTTTGCTTCCGACCACGAGCAGCAGCAGCAGCAGCAGCAGCAGCAGCAGGAGCAGCAGCAGCAGCAGCAGCAGGTGGGGGGCGGGGAGGCGGGAGCCGGAGGAGCCGGCCAGCTGAACGGCCACCAGCGCCAGCAGCAGCAGGAGCAGCAGGAGCAGCAGCAGCAGCAGCAGCAGCAGCAGCAGCAGCAGCAGGAGCAGCAGCTGGTGCAGCAAATGATAGCAGCAACTGGCGTTCCTGCGTGGGATCGACTCGATCCCCGCGTGGGAGCTGTAGTTGTGGGGTCGGATCGAAACTTCAACTACCAGAAAATGGCCCTGGCTTGCCTCTACCTGCAGCAAAAGAGGCCGCAGCAGCAGCAGCAGCAGCAGCAGCAGCAGCAGCAGCCGCAGCAGCAGCAGCAGCACCCCCCGCAGCAGCCCGCGCAGCAGCCGCAGCAGCCGGCCCCCCCTCCGCAGCAGCAGCCGCACCCCCCTCCTCCTCCTCCGCAGCAACAGCAGCAGCAGCAGCAGCAGCAGCAGCAGCAGCAGCAGCAGCAGCAGCAGCAGGAGATGCCGTTCATTGCAACAAACCGGGACAGCTTCAACTTCGTGGGGGGTTTGCGGCTGCCAGCCAACGGCGCGCAGCTTGCTGCAGTGGAAGCAGTTGTGGGGCGAGCAGCAGCAAGTGTGGGGAAGGAAGCTAGCTGGCTAGCTAGCTGGCTAGCTAGCCAGCTAGCTGTGGACAGCAGCAGCACTTTGGTGGTGGGCGACCGCCTCGAGACCGACGTCGCCTTTGCTGCCAGCTGCTGCTGCCACTCGCTGCTGCTGCTGTCGGGCTGCTGCAGCAGCAAAACCCTCAAAACCCTAAACCCTAGGGCCCCCGGGGCCCCCACTTACGTGCTGCCCCACTTCGGGCTTATTGGCCTCCAGCTGGACGCAGAAGAGCAGCAGCAGCAGCAGCAGCAGCAGCAGCAGCAGCAGCA
>NW_013653995.1:0-1765 GCF_000499385.1 Eimeria necatrix
AACTAGGTCCGGCTCCCGCCCGCCTTTAGCCCATCTACGCGTGGCGTCCTCTAAGTCTCGCCGGAATCGGTGGTGGTTTTCGCATAGATCCTTCCACGGTGTCGCCATAGCAGCCAGTGCTGCAGCGGCGTCTCGCCAGTCTGCGAATCTCCTTGTTCCCCCTCGAGTTATCTCTCTGAGTATTTCACCTGGCAGGTTGGCCAGGTAGTACCCCACCAACATATCTGGAGCCACCGTCACCCCTTGAGCCACAATGTCCGCGAAACGCGCAGAGTATGCGTGGTGGTCGCCCCTCCAGACATTCTTCGCTATCATGACCTTCATCCGTTCCAGAGTAATATTACAGAACTGCTCACAGAATCGCTGTCTCAGTTGCTCCCAATCAGTTAAGGGTTCTCCAGTGCGACGCAGGTACAGCCAGAATCTCAAGGCGTCTCCTCGCAGGTATCTTTTGAGTTCTTCTCCCCACAGCCGTTCTTCTAGCCCTCTCTCGATGAAATCTAACTCTGCAAGGTCGAGGAAATCCCTGCGTACTAGGTCCGGCTCCCGCCCGCCTTTAGCCCATCTACGCGTGGCGTCCTCTAAGTCTCGCCGGAATCGGTGGTGGTTTTCGCATAGATCCTTCCACGGTGTCGCCATAGCAGCCAGTGCTGCAGCGGCGTCTCGCCAGTCTGCGAATGTCCTTGTTCCCCCTCGAGTTATCTCTCTGAGTATTTCACCTGGCAGGTTGGCCAGGTAGTACCCCACCAACATATCTGGAGCCACCGTCACCCCTTGAGCCACAATGTCCGCGAAACGCGCAGAGTATGCGTGGTGGTCGCCCCTCCAGACATTCTTCGCTATCATGACCTTCATCCGTTCCAGAGTAATATTACAGAACTGCTCACAGAATCGCTGTCTCAGTTGCTCCCAATCAGTTAAGGGTTCTCCAGTGCGACGCAGGTACAGCCAGAATCTCAAGGCGTCTCCTCGCAGGTATCTTTTGAGTTCTTCTCCCCACAGCCGTTCTTCTAGCCCTCTCTCGATGAAATCTAACTCTGCAAGGTCGAGGAAATCCCTCATGTTCTTGCCGTCCTCGTACCCGATGGACCTCTGGGAGGCCTGCACTACCCCCCGGGCCATCTGAGCGGCAAGTTCCCGCAAGAATTCGGACTGACCGGGATCCATCCAAGCTTGGTCCCCCACGGGTTCCTTACTCTCTCCAATGTCTCGGAACCAGACCCTCGGTCCCGATCGAGCCACCCCCGCGGTGGGCGGGTCGATGCAGTGATCAGGTTCCGTTCGCGGCGACTCCATAGGGTAGTCCGCGGCTTCTTCGTTTGGCTCAACTATATCGTGCATTTCGGCGTCCGGTTCAAGTGGAGGTCGTACTACTTTCCCGTTGCGTAGGTGCATGTTCTCCCCGTCCCCACTGACGGTGTGGGGTCCCCTTAGGGCTTTGAAGAAGAGGGTCTTCCCTTGTAGTCTAGCTCGAAATCCAGCCCGGAATGTTTTTAGAATCCCGGAACAGCCCCCAAATGTAGTGAACAGCCGTCCAGCACTGTTACTACGTATGGTCCCAAGACAAGCCCGACTTAGGTGAGCGCTCGGCTCTGTCGGTCGAAGGTACCTGATTAATAACTAACAGCTGTCTGAAACCTTAATCGACCTTCTTCGGTGGAGTTCATATCATTTCAAGGTGAGGAAAAACCCAGAATAATAGAACTGAGAGCTGACCCTCCCTGAGGGTCAGCGTCCGAGTCGCGTCACAGCACCAGCCTTGCGC
>NW_013653996.1:0-1298 GCF_000499385.1 Eimeria necatrix
GCCTTTAGTCATTGTCTTGAAGGCACCCTCTCACAAGCGTTCAGAAGGAGAAAGGCGTGCAAACGTACAATCTGTATTTTGGAACGGGTCCTCCATCCTGGCTAGTTCGCGATTCTCAGCGCGTATGGCAGTAGCTTTTTTGTAGGTCAAGTAAGGATTGATGCAAGAGAGTGATGGGACACTGTTCTTCTGGGGTTCATTCAGGCTGGAGAAATGCAGCAAGTCTTCTGACTGGCCAAGGCACAATCATCATGCCAAGATGCTTCTGAAGTTGGCGAAGCCCACAACATCCCTCCAAATTAGTGTGCCAATCTGAAGCGATGGAAATAATGGAGGCCTATAATCGCGCCTGTGCTTGTGTTACAACAAAATGCTCGTCACAACGCATCTCGTGTCTAGATGTTGAAAGCTTCTCACATTTGTTGGCGATGGCGCCATTCAGTGATATACACGTAAAGAGCTGACCTCATTCGTAGCACAAAGTGCAATTTTGCGCTTAGCAGGCCTCGGTCTCATCACCTGGGTGCGTGGCATTGGAGGCTAAATTCGAATTTCTTCGAGATAGATTTTTTTGGAGCCGATAGGATAATCAAAGCGTGCAGTGGCGATGCTTGTAGCCTACGATAGCGGCAGCGTATCGATATCAAAAATTATTCGCCGCAGTGCTGGCGTGATGCACAGGTCTTCGCCGCAGTGCGGGCATGGTACTGTGAGCTGGGAAGCGAAGGAAACCCATGTCGAGCAGTGTGTTTATGACATTTCGTGGCACTATGGCTAGCTCGGGTACGAATAAAGATATGAATGCATGGGAAGCCGACACTGGTTGCTGTCCAGCGCACCCGATTATTCACTTCAAATGCATGGTTTACAAATCGGCTTAATGTTTCTTTCGAGGTTCACTGATGCGCTGCTCATGGTAAAGACTCATACACTAGTTGGGGGACGCAAGACCACATTGTTCCAGCTGTCAAACTGACGCAACCACATAAAAGCATGCCGCGTGTGCAAGACGCTAGATGTGCATGCCTGCTGAGGAGGTAAGGATTCAGATTTTGGAGGTTAGTGAAGTTCTGGAAGGTATCGGATGTAGTGAAGCGATCATCAATGGATGCGCTGCACGCTGTATGACAGTAAAGGCAAATCAAGTATGGAACATGAGACAAGAGGCACCAACCGAGTATCAGAGAAGAGAAGCGGTACCCTGATGTGTCCCGAGAGAAATGCAAAGTCACCATATTAAGTGGCAGATGTATTGCTACGCTTGCAGCCTACTCAGTAGCCAGCTAAGGCAAAAGCAG
>NW_013653997.1:0-1323 GCF_000499385.1 Eimeria necatrix
ACCCTTAGCGAAACATTTTAACAGTTCTTCAGCCATGTTCTAAATATCAAACATGTGTCTCAACTTCAAGATAAGCCTACCCAGTCGTTTTGATATTTCAGCTTAATTTACTGCACAAATGTAGATTTCGGTGGTGGACACAAGTCACTCTCAACATGCGATCGAGATATTTTGGACCAATCCTGGTGCCATGAAGATGCCTCGTACTGACTGCGCCCACGAACTCCAGAGAAACAAAACGACATCACCCAAAGGCGCAGCATGCCCCAACCTATGGGGCTACTCACAGGCCAGTATTTATTTAGTAGAGAAGGCAACTAAACTACTTATACAGGTTTGGTACTCAGTGAAGATTGGATTTGCAAAAAAAACAAAAGCCCCTGCACTGGCAACTGCTGAGATAGGGCCGGGCATCAAAGTGTCATGCTGCCTTGCATCTACCAACAGTGGAAACTGTACAAGCAAAGGGACAAAATGGCTGTCCTTTACGTGGCATGTACATGCCCCAAATTACCAAAAGCGAATACCGTGAACCCAGGGTGATTCTGAGCTCTTAATTCGAACTTTCAAGCGGACTACTCACCCAACGATAGAACACACTACACATGGGTACATATGGCTGCAATGTCCACAGTTCCCTAACAAGTTGCCTCCAGCAAAACTCACTCCCTTTAATACCGATCGTTTTCCCAGTTCCAAAAGCAGTATTTGCCGCAGACTTTTGCGAGGCGTTTGCGAAACGATGCAAAGGAAACCAACATCTTCCATGAATACAGCAGCACGTGCAGAATGAGGGTGAATATGCTTTTGATGAATGCTTGCGCAAAGACCAAGACGGAGAATATAATCAATTGACACTAAGTGAAACAGCAGCCCCCACAGTTTCTTTAAAAACATAATTTCAAGTGAAAGGTAGAATAGCCGTAAGGAAACAATTCATACTCAGCATGAGTTCTCCCCGAGAAATCTTTAGCCTGGTTGTGCAAAAGTCGATCATTGCATGGTAGTTCGGCGCATGCACGATTTGTCGCACTTTCAACACTAACGTGCCACTAGAAAAATAAGAAGATTCCCCCAAAAAGGTGTGCTCACAAGAACAGCTAAAGCAATGTCGTCTGGAGCTCTGGACCAAATTCTGTAGGATCATAAATGCATCCGCATCCCGCATCTTTACATACTACCGCCGCATCAATACTATCAACTTGTTAATGGTTCTGAATTCAGACATGAATACTGGACGGCGAAATCCCCCATAGCCTTAGAATAAGCGAAATTGCATCAAATTCTAAATTCTGCAACCTCAGCTACCAATCACTAGCACTG
>NW_013653998.1:0-1012 GCF_000499385.1 Eimeria necatrix
CCCAGTTCTAGTTTTCTATCGCATCAGTAACGCGCGAAAAATCGCATTTGCCACCATCTGCCAGCGCCAGCACGCGTACCGTCTGGGAAGATTTTGGAACGCCACACTGCGAAAACCTAACATGGCAGCTGCGAAATAAACCAAAGCTAATTTTGAGTCAAGGAAACACGCCATTTTTATTGCTACGTAAAAAGGGCCAAACACTTTCTACGCCTGCCCTCCGAGATTCATACTAGCTGAAACAAATACGCCACATTTCACATCCAGTATCATGAAAAAGATACAACAACACAACACCCAAACTGGTTTCAAAATCTCCACACGCGCTTGAAGAATCCCGTTTTAGAGGTAGTCTCAGCGTGATCCTTTGAGCTGGCTACCAGCCATAGTATCTGCAACGCATTAAATGCAATGCGGATAACTTGGTGAGCAAGAGCGGCCCAGCGGCATGCTGCATGCCCAACACGCATGCAAGAGCACGAACCATGTTGCTGCGCGCTGTGTACTGGGTTCCATCTATTTGAATGTTTCTGTCTTGATGGGATTCCTACGCACCACATAAGGAGTTAACATCAAACAAACATGCAACATGTCATGTATTGTGTCTCTGTGAGACGCCAAAATGAAACGCGCCTTCAGAGTAGCACGAAAAACAGAGGAGTGTGCGCGGGGAATTGTCAGAAGTATATGTGTTCAACGTTCCGTCGCATTTCGAATTCGAAATCGCACAAAATAATTATACATTGGACGCACTGCATTTTTGGGAGGGTGCTGCATATTGATCACTTGCTTGGAGCTATTTTTCTGGTTACAAGCTTGGCTGGAAGGAGCGAAAGCGTTGAATGAAGAACATTATCTCATTTGATTCGTAGATGTCGGCAAGCTCACCGCCTCCGTAAAAGTTGAAACATTGCACCGCGAAAAAGTAACATAACACCTTTAACAAGTACCAAAGCTATTTCTCCGCTGAAGAAAACACGCCATGCTTGTCGCTAGGTCGAAACGCTAAGCA
>NW_013653999.1:0-1572 GCF_000499385.1 Eimeria necatrix
TTTAGAACTAAGACTAGTGCCTCCGTTTTCTTTCGGATGCGCAGCTCAGCTTTGATAGAGTTGTCACAATGGAAGCGTGCAGTACGATGCTCTACGCTAGTACGTGAAAAGCGTCGTGGGGTGCTCTGTTGTAGCATCTGACCTCTAGGGGTTTGAGCCGCTTTATCGTGTGCAGGACGTATGTCGGTCAAGATCTGCGTGCCATCGACACATGTACTGTTGAGAGGCTAGGTAGTGGAGTCGAACCGAGGGACTTGTCATAATTATTCTAAGGCTGTTCTTCAATGCGTGCACCACGCGCAAACGATCTCGTGATTGTGTGGCATTGTTGGTGCATAGAGTGTTTGTGCCTTTTACGCGTGAGGCGTTTTTCACGCCTTGAAGGTACATGTGAATGGCGGTGACACCTTTATGCGTGCGTGTAAATCGCAGCGCACATTTGCTGAGCGAGACGTTGAGACCATTCTCGAAGGCGCACAGATGTGTGTTACCAGCTTTTCGGAGCGCTGTCTGGCCGTAGAACAAGCTTATTTGTCTCAGCATACGCCTTATCGTGCCACCCACAACTCCACAACAAATGACTTTCTCATTCAATTTGTTTTTCTGCATCTCGTGCTGTGCTCGTGGACGGCCTCCTGCGTGCTCAGGACACCAAAGGTCTTGCGGATCACGTGCTTCAGAACTAAGACTAGTGCCTCCGTTTTTTTTCGGATGCGCAGCTCAGCTTTGATAGAGTTGTCACAATGCAAGTGTGCAGTACGATGCTTTAAGCTAGTGAATGGGAGGGCACGCAGGGTAGTTTGTTTGCGATAGAGAACAAGCGTTTGCAAAATTTTCCTCTACGTTGCTTGTGGCATTAGGGATCGCCATTGATTTTGGTTTCTAGGTCATGACGATTTTATTTGTTTTTGTCTGGCACGCCCTGCTCGACATTACGCTCTTCCAGTCCACAAGCTTTGTACTCTTTGTTACGCATAAGCATGCTTCCAGCGTGCGTTGAAACCTGTACTTAATCTGAAGCTATTTGTGGCACGACTTGTCTGCTGTTTGTATTTTTCGAAGTAGCAGAGGTCCCCGTCAGTCTGTTTCGAAATAAAGATGAGTGCGGTTGCTGCAAGTGCACCGCTGACGTTTGACGAATACATGCCGAGCTCAAACAAGAAAGACGTTCGCCAGTTGTTTTGGTGCAGACTGTGACCTCTAAGGGTTAGGGACCGCTTCATCACCTACAGTTTGTGCGTCGACAAAGGCTTGCTTACCATCTACAGTCGTATCGTGAGAAGGCAAAGGAGTGGATCCGATCCCACGGGAGTGTCCTAATTAGTCTAGGGCCGCTGTGCGGTATTTGCATCATGCACAAGCGTTATCATGATTGTGTTGCATTTTAATGCAGAGCGTGTTTGTGCCTTTTACGCGCGAGACGTTTTTCACGGTTTGAAGGTACATGAGAATGGCTTTGACACGTTTATGTGTGCGTGCAAGTTGAGGCGCACATTTGCTGAGCGAGAAGTTGCGAGCTTTTGTTTTCAGGTGGATAGAAGTGAGTAACGAGCCCTCAGGAACGCTGTTTTG